>NC_141873.1:91790249-91941764 GCF_056163025.1 Triticum urartu
TACTTCAAAGGCGTCTACATGCAGCGCGGCTCCAAGGCGATGTCGAACCATTGGGGGCGTATCCAGGGGGCGTGCAACAAATGGCATGGAATCGTCGAGGAGGTCGCGGCTCGCCCGGAGAGCGGCGCCAGCGTTGAGGATCAGGTACGCACGCCGTTCGCCCGCATCGTCGTCTACGCCCGCCGCCCGCCAACTGTTTGTTCCTCCGCGCAGTTGCTGCGCATGTTCACCATGTATCGGCGCGACAACCTCGACACCGACTTCAAGTACCTCCACGTCTACAAGCGCATTGACAAGTGCGAGAAGTGGGCGGAAGTCCGACGTACCCTCGACAAGGCCAAGGAGACATACAAGCCGGACGCGATGACTCCGGGCGCGTCAGAGGGGCAGCCACACGACCACAAATTGGCAAAGAAGGGGGAAAACGCCGACGCGGCAACCGCGCGAGTGCAGGAGTCCATCAAGCATTGCCTCGCCGACGCCCAGGCCCGGGCCGTCCTACGTGAAGAGAAGACCGAGGAGCGATGGTCGTCGCTGATGACAAACAGCGCCATCAAGCTCGACCTGCTCCGGACCAACGTCGACCTGCTCCGGACGAACGTCGCCGCGAAGAAGAGGAACACCGACATGGCTTTTTTGATGGGCAGGGCGGACATGCTCCAGAGCAACGACGAGCAGCTCAGGGCATGGTACATGGCGGAGCGCGGCCTCATCCTGAACCAGATGCAGACGGCAACGCCGACGACGCCAGCTCCCGCGCCCACGGCCACACGGACGCCAAGCCCGAACGACGCCTCTACATCGCCGCCCAGCAATACCGAAGCCGACACAGCCCAACACCGAAGAAGCTCCGACACCGCCGAGCCCGCGCACGCCGACTCCGCCAACGCCTGGAGCCGACCCCGCCGAGTGATTAATTGCGCACGCGAACTTGCGGCGTGTGGCGCTCTGTTTTTTGTAACGCCAGACTATGTCCGATCGCCGGATTTGTGGCGTCTTTTGTGAGCGGGAACGACCTAGTTCAAATTTCCCGCATCCTGGGGCCGGCGCTTGGGGGCGTGACTGGGAGCTAGGTCGCCCCAAAGGCCGAACTAGCACCGGCACACCCCCAGGCCGCTCTATTTAGGCGCCCTGGGGGGCCGAACGGCTGGAGATGCCCTTATCACTTCCAATTCCTTCAGTCCCCGATGGCCACTGGTTTCAAATCAAACATCTGGAAAGCTTGGGCCCCTGACAATGTGAAGCTCTTCACCTGGCTGCTTCACCGCAACAGATTGTGGGTCAATGATCGGCTACAGCGAAGAGGTTGGCCGAATGGCTATTTCTGCCCGCTTTGCATGAGAAACTTGGAAACTTCCGAACACCTGATGTGGGAGTGCCCATTCTCTGCTGAAATCTGGCGTGGAGTGGCCTCGTGGGAGGGCTGTGCAGCGCTACTCTACCTGTGGGTGCCAGGCAGATCATCGATCTCCCACTGTCAGAAGATGATCAACCTCTCACCGCAAGCACACAAACAAGGCGTCAGATCTTTGCTCCTGATGGTGCCATGGGAAATATAGAAAGAAAGGAACAACTGCGTGTTTAGGGCAAAGACACTGTCAAGCAAGGATATCATCCGTGCCATCCGCACACACATTGAGCAATGGAGACTAGCTGGAGCAACCTTCTTAGAGCCCCCGTTTGGGGACCCAATCATGAGATAGGGGCCTAGCAACATTTAGCCTTTCCTTTGTTTTCCTTCTCTATGTAACACCCCCATTGATCACTTGATCACCATGTTTCCCACTGCTTCCTTCTAAATCAATGAAGCCGGAGAACCCGGATCTTTCAAAAAACATTGTCAACTAATAGAATTTGCAAATAATGCCAGCTCAGTAGTCATGTGGTATGTTCCCAATTGCAACAGAGAAGATTCTATTTTAGCTTGTTACACAAAATTTACATTTTTTTCTAGAAGAACTATTGCCTATAAATAAATTAAATAATAATGATAAACTTTAGCACAATGCAATGGTTCATATTTTTTAATTTAAGATGAAGGACATGAAAGATAAAACGATGACCATACTAAGGCTACATGGAAAGGCATACAAAGCATACCATACAGTTATATATAACACCAAGCCTTTAGACATTTCCAAATATACAAAACATAAGGTACTGAATTCTTTTACATAGACTGATATGACTCAAAAATACAATGGTCGATGAGAGGACAAAAAAGGCACAGGATTTTCTTTTGTACATCAATGCTAACTAAAAATAATAAGAATTGTAATTAAAGAAAAGTGACCAAAAAATTGTTAATAGCATTTGACTTGCACTCTGACTCAATGTTTTGCTGGCACATTTCCTCATGAACAAATTTGCTTTACTAACCCTCCTATAAACTTTCAGCTGGATGTCGGTGCCACCGAACTACCCGCTCAATTGTAGGCTCAACTCCAACCAGCTCCATTCTAGGAATAGATGGATTTGTAGTTTTCGACTCCTACTTAAAAAAGTTTGTTGGACCTCTACTTTGAGTGAGAACCATACAGTCATACTGCAAACACATAAAAAGTAACGGTTGAAGTAATGCAGAATAATATTCTCAAGTTTAATATACACAGGAAAATGAAAATATCATTATAACAAACAAGGAAAAAGGTTTATAAGTTCTATATTGATGCTCACAATGTCTCTATCCAGCTCAGAAAGTCATTTTAATTACTTTTGAGAGCATCATCGATTTAATCTTTATTTTCTCAAGTGGATAACAATTCCTCATTGTCACCAACTGTCTCTATCCAGCTCAGAAAGTCATTTTAATTACTTTTGAGAGCATCATCGATTTAATCTTTATTTTCTCAAGTGGATAACAATTCCTCATTGTCACCAACTACACAATAGGAAATGTGAATAAAAAGACTGCAGTAAGAATTAAGGGAGAAGTCCAGGGAAGTTTAACCCCCACTCTCAAATGAGGGATCCATGTGCTTTGCTTACTTTGCTTTCCATGTAGCTTCAAAATAATGTATTGCCTGTTGTAGATTTTTACTCGTTCTCACTGCCATTCTACTGGCAATTCCACAAGGAAAATATATGCCTTCTTCTTTCATAGCAGTGAATGTTGAACCTGGACCATCAAAGAGAAGATAATTTCTCATCAAATTGCCCAGCACTGTAATCAGAAGAGAAGCATCCATAAAGTAAGAAACAAACCGAATCTGAATGTACCTCATCAAATGAAGGTGGCAGAAGTGTGGCGACCTAGTATAGATGTTTCACAGCCTCAAGGCTTGCAGAATCAGAGAAGTCAGAAGCCTACTATGTATATTATGTAGGCATGTCTTCTTACTTCATGAGTCTCTTATCTACTTTCCAGTAGGCAAATTTTTGTAAACAGAATTATCTTACTTGAGAATCCTCACGTCTTTCCAAATTTCTTGAGAAAAGTGACCCCAGTGGTAAATCTGAAGTTGATAAATGCGCTAGGATGCTAAAAGATGCAGCTGAAAGCTAGATTTCATATTTTATTTAAAATAATAGTCAGTGCTATTACTTGCTGGTAGTGACTGCAAAATGTTTGAATTTTTCACTTTTTAGCACAAAACACAGCTACAAAAAAGTACTGGGGAAAGTGACACCAGGAACATTAAAAATTGCAGGAGTACAGAGTAAAGAAGCCCTACTTCCGGGTATTAGCTTATGCTGATAAACACAAAAATGAAATGATAATTGCTGCTAACCAAGGCAAGCCCAGCATCTTCTCCCTTGTTTAAAGCTTTATCTATCTCTGGGTCACCAGAGTGATTCTTTGCCCAATCCTGTATAGTTTATGGTCATTGGTCATCATAACATCTACATTTTAGCGCGGGGTAATGAAAACAGAACATGGTAAATTTACCTGAATATGTCCCACAAATATTTGTACGACGGATGCTAGTTTAACTCGAACCAATTGCACTAAATAGAATAGAAAACTTGAAAGGAGGTAAAATCAGCCTCTGCAACAATGACTTTCACTAAGTAGTAGGACATTCCCTTCCCCAGCAGCCACACACCAAGACCTCGATGCGAGCTTCTGCTAAAAAACATAAAATGAAATGTGGCTTTACAGAAGATAATGATTTTCCATCAATGTTAGAATATCAAAACTGATTCAGTTCAAAGAACAGAAAGGTAAAGAAGGTGGACCTGTGGGAAAGATCAAGCCTTCCTCGGCAGTGCAGAAATAGTCGCAGTACACACTCCTACAGTGCACTGCCTAACACAAAGTTCTTTATTGCTTTCTCGGATATAGAGAATAACTAAATATTTCATATTTTTATATTAGTTTTTTTAAACATTTTTTCCACTCTCTAAGTCTCCACTAATTAGACTGAAATAGAGTCCAGTAAATTAATGGCCGATTGATTTGTTTTAGGTTTGGCGGCCATCTCTTTTTCTGTTCGGCTAGTACTATAACAAAATTCTGTAGATACCTTGGCAACAGTAGCGGAATCCTTAACACAAACCAGTAACGCAAGTACATGGTAGCTAAGAATATATAGGCGCTAACTTGGAGCAAGAGAACTCCTTTAGGTATTACCATTATTATTGTCAAGCACATCTACCAGAATCTTTTTTTAAGGGAGAAACATGACAGTAGCCAATTTATTTAGTTCTCATCAGTAAATAAAAACAGGTACTAAAATAGTTATCCAGGAAGGGTAGCTTCCTAGTTGTAATCATACGTAATTGTAGAACTCCGGGTACGATTTAGTGTGAACGACGCACCTTCTGACCTCCTGGCCTCCGGCCAGAACAATCAAATTGATCAACATATTGGATCGGCCTGCTTGGGATGTAGCTAGTAAGGTGGTGTTTGGTTCTCTAGTCCTAGGACTTTTTCTAGTCCCAACTAAAAAGTCCCTAGTCCCTAAAAAGTCTTTCCTTGTTTGTTTCCAAAGACTAAAAAGTCCCTAGTCCCTTCCTAAAGGTTATTAAATGACCATGTTGCCTCTAGTATATAGAAAAATAACAATCAAACAACACCATGGGGTGGCGGGCCAATGGGTGCATGGAGGGGCATTGTTGGAAAAGTCCCAAAAAGACTCTCCTTGAGAGTCTTCTTCATTTAGTTCCAAGTACCTAGTTTAGTCCCTAAAAAGTCCCTCCCGTTTGGTAAAAAAGTCTTTAAGAGGACTTTTTCTAGTCCCTACACAAAAAAGTCTCTGGAAACAAACACCCCCTAATTCAGCTATCTTGATTGGGACGTAGCTAGTAAGCCTCATGAAATCAATCCAGTGGCCTGCTTGGACGTAGCTAGTAAATCAATCCAGCCGAAAATGTCCCAAGCACCAGGAGGAATCTGCTCGTTAGTAATAAAATCGATCAGCAAAGATGGTATATGTTCAGATCTTGGGTAAGTATGGACAAAAAGTTTACATATAATCAATTTGTAGATTTCCTACACTAGTAGAAAAAGGCCCATTTGTCCCGGTTCTGGAACCCGGACTAAAGGCCCTCCACATGGCCGCTGTCTGGAGCTCCACCTTTAGTCCCGGACTAACAGAAATTTTACGATTTTGTATTTTTTTTATATTTTTTTTCTGATTTTCAAATTTCTAAATTATTTTACAATTTAATCTCTAATCACCCGCAGCTCAATTTAATTTCCAATCTCTAATCACTCCTCATCATTCCCGCATCACCGCTCAATTTAATCTCCAATCTCTGATCACTCCTACACTAGTAGAAAAAGGCCCATTTGTCCCGGTTCTGGAACCCGGACTAAAGGCCCTCCACGTGGCCGCTGTCTGGAGCTCCACCTTTAGTCCCGAACTAACAGAAATTTTATGATTTTTTATTTTTTTTATATTTTTTTTTGATTTTCAAATTTCTAAATTATTTTACAATTTAATCTCTAATCACCCATAGCTCAATTTAATTTCCAATCTCTAATCACTCCTCATCATTCCCGCATCACCGCTCAATTTAATCTCCAATCTCTAATCACCCCTCATCATCTAACTTCCCGGCCGGTCACCCATCCTCTCACTACTCTAGCCTGAGCACGCTTAACTTTCGGGTTCTATTCCGCTTCGTTTCCAAGTCTGCACTTGTTGTTTTCCTGACAATAGTAAGATGTCTATCCTATTAACCCTGAGGAGTTTAGCTTGAGCATGAAGTCACACGTTTCACTGTTTGAGTTTGAAACTATTATTCTAAAAAACAATAATTATTTAGTAACACTAATGTTTCTTGAATTAGTAGTTTGACCATAGTTTGACCAGATTTAACCAAAATTAAAAAAACTAAAATAATTATTTAGTAACACTAATATTTTTGAATAATTATTTACTAACACTAATACTTCTTGAATAAGTAGTTTGACCACAGTTTGACCAGATTTAACAAAAATTCAAAAAACTGATATTTGAGCATAACTTTTTTCCTTTTAGAAGGATTCTAAAAATTTGCAAACATGCCTACGGCCGTCAAAATCGGATGCGGATTTTCATGCGATATATTATATTCTTTTTCCGACATGATATGCAAAAGTTATAGCTGTTTTACTTTTTCATAACACTTTTTTGCAAAACATGTCCAAATTTAAGTTTTTTAATTTTCCTAACTAGTAGATGTAGTAATATAACTACATCTCGAATGTTTTTATTTTTTGAAGTTCTTACCATTTTCTTTTGGTTTTTTCAAAAATGAAATGACGATACACCGGGTGGGGGGGGGATAGAGTTTGAGAAATGGGCCCTTTAGTCCTAGTTTAAGATACGAACCGGGATAAAGTGCATCACACCCTTTAGTCTCGGTTCGTATCTCAAACCGGGACTAAAGGTTCCATTTGAATTGGGACTAATGCCTTTAGCCGCTCGAACCGGGACTAATATGTATATTGTGCTGTGACCAAAGGCTTGTTTTTCTACTAGTGTTAACTTATGCAGAAGTACAATACATCATCTATCCAGGACCGGGAAGCAACACTAAATTATGGCATGATATCATTCACTTCTTTTTGTTGCCAATGAACACTAAATTGACCACTTACTACTAACAAAACTGAGATTACCGTAATTGTAGAACTCTGGGTACGGTTTAGTGTGAACGACGCACCTTCTGACCTCCTGACCTCCAGCCAGAACAATCAAATTGATCAACATATTGGATTGGCATGCTTGGGACGTAGCTAGTAAGTTAGCTATCTTGATTGGGACGTAGCTAGTAAGCCTCATGAAATCAATCCAGTGGCCTGCTTGGACGTAGCTAGTAAATCAATCCAGCCAAAAACGTCACCCTGAACTCTACTTCCGCGCTCGCTCAACCTCGAGCGAGGTGGGTGCGCCGAGCGGGGCGGCAGTGAAGGACGGCCTGCCGTGAGGTGGGGTGGTCGAGATGGGATCGAGGAGGCAGGGCTGTGCGGTGGTTGGGCAATTTTTTTCTTTTCTCTCTCCGTACTGATTCGAGCTGACTTATGTTGAGGATTGCGGGTTGATTACTTAAAACTACGGGGTCTTTTCCACAAAATTGCCGATGACATACAAGCAGAAGCAATCGCTGGTTTGTTATTATTAGGGGAAGATTGCGAGCCGTCGTGAACGCCTTCACTCTCTTTCTCGATGCCCTTAGGGCATCTCCAGCGGTAACCCGCAAAAAAGTTCGCCAGACGTCACGCTTTGAACGCTCCCTTTCAATAAAAAATTATGTACGTGTTTTGGCTTTTAGATGATTCTTTCCGGGGTTTTTCGGTTTCCCCCGGTTTTTCCTAAGATTTGAAAACAAAATTTGAATAAAAAATATGCTAAAAACGTATTTTTTTTCTTTCGCGAGAGACATGGTCGTGCCTCTCGCAAAAGGAAAAAAACACTTTTTTTTCTTCCGTGAGAGGCGTGGATTCACTTCTCTTGGATGCACGGATTTGCTTTTGTGTGTGCCTCTTTGAAAAAAAAATGCGTTTTTTTCCTTTCACAAGAAGTACGGATTTGCTTTCGTGAGAGGCATAGTCGTGCTCCTCAGAAAGGGGGAAAGTGTGTTTTTTCTCTTCCGCGAGAGGTATGGATTTGCTTCTCATGTAGGCACGGATTTTGCATCGCAAGATGTACGACCGTGCCTCTCAAAAAGGAAAAAATGTGTTTTTTTCTATGAGAGGCACGGATTTCTGCACTTCCGAGGAAGGCTTGATCTTTCCCACAGGTCCACCTTCTTTACCTTTCCGTTCTTTGAACTGAATCAGTTTTGATATTCTAACATTGATGGAAAATCATTATCTTCTGTAAAGCCACCTTTCATTTTATGTTTTTTAGCAGAAGCTCGCATCGAGGTCTTGGTGTGTGGCTGCTGGGGAAGGGAATGTCCTACTACTTAGTGAAAGTCATTGTTGCAGAGGCTGATTTTACCTTCTTTCAAGTTTTCTATTCTATTTAGTGCAATTGGTTCGAGTTAAACTAGCATCCGTCGTACAAATATTTGTGGGACATATTCAGGTAAATTTACCATGTTCTGTTTTCATTACCCCGCGCTAAAATGTAGATGTTATGATGACCAATGACCATAAACTATACAGGATTGGGCAAAGAATCACTCTGGTGACCCAGAGATAGATAAAGCTTTAAACAAGGGAGAAGATGCTGGGCTTGCCTTGGTTAGCAGCAATTATCATTTCATTTTTGTGTTTATCAGCATAAGCTAATATCCGGAAGTAGGGCTTCTTTACTCTGTACTCCTGCAATTTTTAATGTTCCTGGTGTCACTTTCCCCAGTACTCTTCTGTAGCTGTGTTTTGTGCTAAAAAGTGAAAAATTCAAACATTTTGCAGTCACTACCAGCAAGTAATAGCACTGACTATTATTTTAAATAAAATATGAAATCGAGCTTTCAGCTGCATCTTTTAGCATCCTAGCGCATTTATCAACTTCAGATTTACCACTAGGGTCACTTTTCTCAAGAAATCTGGAAAGAAGTGAGGATTCTCAAGTAAGATAATTATGTTTACAAAAATTTGCCTAATGGAAAGTAGATAAGAGACTCATGAAGTAAGAAGACATGCCTACATAATATACATAGTAGGCTTCTGACTTCTCTGATTCTGCAAGCCTTGAGGCTGTGAAACATCTATACTAGGTCGCCACACTTCTGCCACCTTCATTTGATGAGGTACATTCAGATTCGGTTTGTTTCTTACTTTATGGGTGCTTCTCTTCTGATTACAGTGCTGGGCAATTTGATGAGAAATTATCTTCTCTTTGATGGTCCAGGTTCAAGATTCACTGCTATGAAAGAAGAAGGCATATATTTTCCTTGTGGAATTGCCAGTAGAATGGCAGTGAGAACGAGTAAAAATCTACAACAGGCAATACATTATTTTGAAGCTACATGGAAAGCAAAGTAAGCAAAGCACATGGATCCCTCATTTGAGAGTGGGGGTTAAACTTCCCTGGACTTCTCCCTTAATTCTTACTGCAGTCTTTTTATTCACATTTCCTATTGTGTAGTTGGTGACAATGAGGAATTGTTATCCACTTGAGAAAATAAAGATTAAATCGATGATGCTCTCAAAAGTAATTAAAATGACTTTCTGAGCTGGATAGAGACAGTTGGTGACAATGAGGAATTGTTATCCACTTGAGAAAATAAAGATTAAATCGATGATGCTCTCAAAAGTAATTAAAATGACTTTCTGAGATGGATAGAGACATTGTGAGCATCAATATAGAACTTATAAACCTTTTTCCTTGTTTGTTATAATGATATTTTCATTTTCCTGTGTATATTAAACTTGAGAATATTATTCTGCATTACTTCAACCGTTACTTTTTATGTGTTTGCAGTATGACTGTATGGTTCTCACTCAAAGTAGAGGTCCAACAAACTTTTTTAAGTAGGAGTCGAAAACTACAAATCCATCTATTCCTAGAATGGAGCTGGTTGGAGTTGAGCCTACAATTGAGCGGGTAGTTCGGTGGCACCGACATCCAGCTGAAAGTTTATAGGAGGGTTAGTAAAGCAAATTTGTTCATGAGGAAATGTGCCAGCAAAACATTGAGTCAGAGTGCAAGTCAAATGCTATTAACAATTTTTTTGGTCACTTTTCTTTAATTACAATTCTTATTATTTTTAGTTGGCATTGATGTAGAAAAGAAAATCTTGTGCCTTTTTTGTCCTCTCATCAACCATTGTATTTTTGAGTCATATCAGTCTATGTAAAAGAATTCAGTACCTTATGTTTTGTATATTTGGAAATGTCTAAAGGCTTGGTGTTATATATAACTGTATGGTATGCTTTGTATGCCTTTCCATGTAGCCTTAGTATGGTCATCGTTTTATCTTTCATGTCCTTCATCTTAAATTAAAAAATATGAACCATTGCATTGTGCTAAAGTTTATCATTATTATTTAATTTATTTATAGGCAATAGTTCTTCTAGAAAAAAATGTAAATTTTGTGTAACAAGCTAAAATAGAATCTTCTCTGTTGCAATTGGGAACATACCACATGACTACTGAGCTGGCATTATTTGCAAATTCTATTAGTTGACAATGTTTTTTGAAAAATCCGGGTTCTCCGGCTTCATTGATTTAGAAGGAAGCAGTGGGAAACATGGTGATCAAGTGATCAATGGGGGTGTTACATAGAGAAGGAAAACAAAGGAAAGGCTAAATGTTGCTAGGCCCCTATCTCATGATTGGGTCCCCAAACGGGGGCTCTAAGAAGGTTGCTCCAGCTAGTCTCCATTGCTCAATGTGTGTGCGGATGGCACGGATGATGTCCTTGCTTGACAGTGTCTTCGCCCTAAACACGCAGTTGTTCCTTTCTTTCTATATTTCCCATGGCACCATCAGGAGCAAAGATCTGACGCCTTGTTTGTGTGCTTGCGGTGAGAGGTTGATCATCTTCTGACAGTGGGAGATCGATGATCTGCCTGGCACCCACGGGTAGAGTAGCGCTGCACAGCCCTCCCACGAGGCCACTCCACGCCAGATTTCAGCAGAGAATGGGCACTCCCACATCAGGTGTTCGGAAGTTTCCAAGTTTCTCATGCAAAGCGGGCAGAAATAGCCATTCGGCCAACCTCTTCGCTGCAGCCGATCATTGACCCACAATCTGTTGCGGTGAAGCAGCCAGGTGAAGAGCTTCACATTGTCAGGGGCCCAAGCTTTCCAGATGTTTGATTTGAAACCAGTGGCCGTCGGGGACTGAAGGAATTGGAAGCGATAAGGGCATCTCCAGCCGTTCGCCCCCCCAGGGCGCCTAAATAGAGCGGCCTGGGGGCGTGCCGGCGCTAGTTCGGCCCCTGGGGGCGACCTAGCTCCCAGTCACGCCCCCAAACGCCGGCCCCAGGATGCGGCAAATTTGAACTAGTGAAGGAAATATGCCCTAGAGGCAATAATAAAGTTATTATTTATTTCCTTATAATCATGATAAATGTTTATTATTCATGCTAGAATTGTATTAACCGGAAACATAATACATGTGTGAATACATAGACAAACAAAGTCTCACTAGTATGCCTCTACTTGACTAGCTCGTTAATCAAAGATGGTTATGTTTCCTAACCATGAACAATGAGTTGTTATTTGATTAACGAGGTCACATCATTAGTTGAATGATCTGATTGACATGACCCATTCCATTAGCTTAGCGCCCGATCGTTTAGTATGTTGCTATTGCTTTCTTCATGACTTATACATGTTCCTATAACTATGAGATTATGCAACTCCCGTTTGCCGGAGGAACACTTTGGGTGCTACCAAACGTCACAACGTAACTGGGTGATTATAAAGGAGTACTACAGGTGTCTCCAAAGGTAGATGTTGGGTTGGCGTATTTCGAGATTAGGATTTGTCACTCCAATTGTCGGAGAGGTATCTCTGGGCCCTCTCGGTAATACACATCACATAAGCCTTGCAAGCATTGTAACTAAGATGATAGTTGTGAGATGATGTATTACGGAACGAGTAAAGAGACTTGCCGGTAACGAGATTGAACTAGGTATTGGATACCGACGATCGAATCTCGGGCAAGTAACATACCGATGATAAAGGCAACAACGTATGTTGTTATGCGGTCTGACCGATAAAGATCTTCGTAGAATATGTAGGAGCCAATATGGGCATCCAGGTCCCGCTATTGGTTATTGACCGGAGACGTGTCTCGGTCATGTCTACATTGTTCTCGAACCCGTAGGGTCCGCACGCTTAACGTTACGATGACAGTTATTATGAGTTTATGCATTTTGATGTACCGAAGGTTGTTCGGAGTCCCGGATGTGATCATGGACATGACGAGGAGTCTCGAAATGGTCGAGACGTAAAGATTGATATATTGGAAGCTTATGTTTGGATATCGGAAGTGTTCCGGGTGAAATCGGGATTTTACCGAAGTACCGGGAGGTTACCGGAACCCCCCGGGAATCATATGGGCCTTAGTGGGCCTTAGTGGAAAGGTGAAAGGGCTGCCCATAAGGGCTGCACGCCTCCCCCCTCCCCTAGTCCTATTAGGACTAGGAGAGGTGGCCGGCCACCCCTCTCCCTCTTTCCCCCTTGGGAATCCTAGTTGGAATAGGATTGGGGGGGAGTCCTACTCCCGGAAGGAGAAGGACTCCTCCTGCGCCCTCCTCCTAGGCCGGCGCCCCCCTCCCCCTTGGCTCCTTCATATACTGAGGCAGAGGCACCCCAGAAACACACAAGTTGATCCACGTGATCTATTCCTTAGCCGTGTGCGGTGCCCCCTGCCACCATATTCCTCGATAATACTGTAGCGGAGTTTAGGCGAAGCCCTGCTGCTGTAGTACATCAAGATCGTCACCACGCCGTCGTGCTGACGGAACTCTTCCCCGACACTTTGCTGGATCGGAGTTCGGGGATCGTCATCGGGCTGAACGTGTGCTCGAACTCGGAGGTGCCGTAGTTTCGGTGCTTGATCGGTTGGATCATGAAGACGTACGACTACTTCCTCTACGTCGGTTCAGCGCTTCCGCAGTTGGTCTGCGTTGGGTACGTAGACAACACTCTCCCCTATCGTTGCTATGCATCACCATGATCTTGCGTGTGCGTAGGAAATTTTTTGAAATTACTACGTTCCCCAACAGTGGCATCCGAGCCAGGTTATTTATGTTGATGTTATATGCACGAGTAGAACACAAGTGAGTTGTGGACGATACAAGTCATACTGCCTACCAGCATGTCATACTTTGGTTCGGCGGTATTGTTGGACGAGACGACCCGGACCAACCTTACGCGTACGCTTACGCGAGACCGGTTCCCTCGACGTGCTTTGCACATAGATGGCTTGCGGGCGACTGTCTCTCCAACTTTAGTTGAACCAAGTATGGCTACGCCCGGTCCTTGCGAAGGTTAAAACGGAGTCTATTTGACAAACTATCGTTGTGGTTTTGGTGCGTAGGTGAGATTGGTTCTTGCTTAAAGCCCGTAGCAGCCACGTAAAACTTGCAACAACAAAGTGGAGGACGTCTAACTTGTTTTTGCAGGGCATGTTGTGATGTGATATGGTCAAGGCATGATTTTTATTGTATGAGATGATCATGTTTTGTAACCGAGTTATCGGCAACTGGCAGGAGCCATATGGTTGTCGCTTTATTGTATGCAATGCAATCGCGATGTAATGCTTTACTTTATTACTAAACGGTAGTGATAGTCGTGGAGGCATAAGATTGGCGAGACGACAACGATGCTACGATGGAGATCAAGGTGTCGCGCCGGTGATGATGGTGATCATGACGGTGCTTCGGAGATGGAGATCACAAGCACAAGATGATGATGGCCATATCATATCACTTTTATTGATTGCATGTGATGTTTATCTTTTTATGCATCTTATCTTGCTTTGATTGACGGTAGCATTATAAGATGATCTCTCACTAAATTATCAAGAAGTGTTCTCCCTGAGTATGCACCGTTGCCAAAGTTCGTCGTGCCCAGACACCACGTGATGATCGGGTGTGATAAGCTCTACGTCCATCTACAACGGGTGCAAGCCAGTTTTGCACACGCAGAATACTCAGGTTAAACTTGACGAGCCTAGCATATGCAGATATGGCCTCGGAACACGGAGACCGAAAGGTCGAGCGTGAATCATATAGTAGATATGATCAACATAACGATGTTCACCATTGAAAACTACTCCATCTCACGTGATGATTGGTTATGGTTTAGTTGATTTGGATCACGTAATCACTTAGAAGATTAGAGGGATGTCTATCTAAGTGGGAGTTCTTAAGTAATTTGATTAATTGAACTTAAACTTATCATGAACTTAGTACCTGATAGTATCTTGCTTGTTTATGTTGATTGTAGATAGATGGCTCGTGCTGTTGTTCCGTTGAATTTTAATGCGTTCCTTGAGAAAGCAAAGTTGAAAGATGATGGTAACAATTATACGGACTGGGTCCGTAACTTGAGGATTATCCTCATTGCTGCTCAGAAGAATTACGTCCTGGAAGCACCGCTGGGTGCCAGGCCTACTGCTGGAGCAACACCAGATGTTATGAACGTCTGGCAGAGCAAAGCTGATGACTACTCGATAGTTCAGTGTGCCATGCTTTACGGCTTAGAATCGGGACTTCAACGACGTTTTGAACATCATGGAGCATATGAGATGTTCCAGGAGTTGAAGTTAATATTTCAAGCAAATGCCCGGATTGAGAGATATGAAGTCTCCAATAAGTTCTATAGCTGCAAGATGGAGGAGAACAGTTCTGTCAGTGAGCATATACTCAAAATGTCTGGGTATAATAATCACTTGATTCAATTGGGAGTTAATCTTCCGGATGATTGCGTCATTGACAGAATTCTCCAATCACTGCCACCAAGCTACAAAAGCTTCGTGATGAACTATAATATGCAAGGGATGAACAAGACTATTCCCGAGCTCTTCGCAATGCTGAAAGCTGCGGAGGTAGAAATCAAGAAGGAGCATCAAGTGTTGATGGTTAACAAGACCACTAGTTTCAAGAAAAAGGGCAAAGGGAAGAAGAAGGGGAACTTCAAAAAGAACGGCAAGCAAGTTGCTGCTCAAGAGAAGAAACCCAAGTCTGGACCTAAGCCTGAAACTGAGTGCTTCTACTGCAAGCAGACTGGTCACTGGAAGCGGAACTGCCCCAAGTATTTGGCGGATAAGAAGGATGGCAAGGTGAACAAAGGTATATGTGATATACATGTTATTGATGTGTACCTTACTAGAGCTCGTAGTAACACCTGGGTATTTGATACTGGTTCTGTTGCTAATATTTGCAACTCGAAACAGGGACTACGAAATAAGCGGGCACTGGCAAAGGATGAGTTGATGATGCGCGTGGGAAACGGTTCCAAAGTCGATGTGATCGCGGTCGGCACGCTACCTCTACATCTACCTTCGGGATTAATATTAGACCTAAATAATTGTTATTTGGTGCCAGCGTTGAGCATGAACATTATATCTGGATCTTGTTTAATGCGAGACGGTTATTCATTTAAATCAGAGAATAATGGTTGTTCTATTTATATGAGTAATATCTTTTATGGTCATGCACCCTTGAAGAGTGGTCTATTCTTATTGAATCTCGATAGTAGTAATACACATATTCATAATGTTGAAGCCAAAAGATGCAGAGTTGATAATGAAAGTGCAACTTATTTGTGGCACTGTCGTTTAGGTCATATCGGTGTAAAGCGCATGAAGAAACTCCATACTGATGGACTTTTGGAACCACTTGATTATGAATCACTTGGTACTTGCGAACCGTGCCTCATGGGCAAGATGACTAAAACACCGTTCTCCGGTACTATGGAGAGAGCAACAGATTTGTTGGAAATCATACATACCGATGTATGTGGTCCGATGAATATTGAGGCTCGTGGCGGATATCGTTATTTTCTCACCTTCACAGATGATTTAAGCAGATATGGGTATATCTACTTAATGAAACATAAATCTGAAACATTTGAAAAGTTCAAAGAATTTCAGAGTGAAGTTGAAAATCATCGTAACAAGAAAATAAAGTTTCTACAATCTGATCGTGGAGGAGAATATTTGAGTTGCGAGTTTGGTGTACATTTGAAAAACTGTGGAATAGTTTCGCAACTCACGCCACCCGGAATACCACAGCGTAATGGTGTGTCCGAACGTCGTAATCGTACTTTACTAGATATGGTGCGATCTATGATGTCTCTTACAGATTTACCGCTATCATTTTGGGGTTATGCTTTAGAGACGGCCGCATTCACGTTAAATAGGGCACCATCAAAATCCATTGAGACGACGCCTTATGAACTGTGGTTTGGCAAGAAACCAAAGTTGTCATTTCTTAAAGTTTGGGGCTGCGATGCTTATGTGAAAAGCTTCAACCTGATAAGCTCGAACCCAAATCGGAGAAATGTGTCTTCATAGGATACCCAAAGGAGACTGTTGGGTACACCTTCTATCACAGATCCGAAGGCAAGACATTCGTTGCTAAGAATGGATCCTTTCTAGAGAAGGAGTTTCTCTCGAAAGAAGTGAGTGGGAGGAAAGTAGAACTTGACGAGGTAACTGTACCTGCTCCCTTACTGGAAAGTAGTACATTACAGAAAACTGTTTCAGTGACACCTACACCAGTTAGTGAGGAAGCTAATGATAATGATCATGAAACTTCAGATCAAGATACTACTGAACCTCGTAGATCAACCAGAGTAAGATCCGCACCAGAGTGGTACGATAATCCTGTTCTGGAAGTCATGCTACTAGATCATGATGAACCTACGGACTATGAAGAAGCGATGGTGAGCCCAGATTCCGCAAAGTGGCTTGAAGCCATGAAATCTGAGATGGGATCCATGTATGAGAACAAAGTATGGACTTTGGTTGACTTGCCTGATGATCGGCAAGCAATTGAGAATAAATGGATCTTCAAGAAGAAGACTGACGCTGATGGTAATGTTACTGTCTACAAAGCTCGACTTGTCGCGAAAGGTTTCCGACAAGTTCAAGGGGTTGACTACGATGAGACTTTCTCACCTGTAGCGATGCTTAAGTCTGTCTGAATCATGTTAGCGATTGCCGCATTTTATGATTATGAAATTTGGCAGATGGATGTCAAAATTGCATTCCTGAATGGATTTCTGGAAGAAGAGTTGTATATGATGCAACCGGAAGGTTTTGTCGATCCAAAGGGAGCTAACAAAGTGTGCAAGCTCCAGCGACCCATTTATGGACTGGTGCAAGCCTCTCGGAGTTGGAATAAACGCTTTGATAGTGTGATCAAAGCATTTGGTTTTATACATACTTTTGGAGAAGCCTGTATTTACAAGAAAGTGAGTGGGAGCTCTGTAGCATTTCTGATATTATATGTGGATGACATATTACTAATTGGAAATGATATAGAATTTCTGGATAGCATAAAGGGATACTTGAATAAGAGTTTTTCAATGAAAGACCTCGGTGAAGCTGCTTACATATTAGGCATTAAGATCTATAGAGATAGATCAAGACGCTTAATTGGACTTTCACAAAGCACATACCTTGACAAAGTTTTGAAGAAGTTCAAAATGGATCAAGCAAAGAAAGGGTTCTTGCCTGTGTTACAAGGTGTGAAGTTGAGTAAGACTCAATGCCCGACCACTGCAAAAGATAGAGAGAAAATGAAAGGTGTTCCCTATGCTTCAGCCATAGGCTCTATCATGTATGCAATGCTGTGTACCAGACCTGATGTGTGCCTTGCTATAAGTTTAGCAGGGAGGTACCAAAGTAATCCAGGAGTGGATCACTGGACAGCGGTCAAGAACATCCTGAAATACCTGAAAAAGGACTAGGGATATGTTTCTCGTATATGGAGGTGACAAAGAGCTCACCGTAAAAGGTTACGTTGATGCAAGCTTTGACACTGATCCGGACGATTCTAAATCGCAAACCGGATACGTGTTTACATTAAACGGTGGAGCTGTCAGTTGGTGCAGTTCTAAACAAAGCGCCGTAGCGGGATCTACATGTGAAGCGGAGTACATAGCTGCTTCGGAAGCAGCAAATGAAGGAGTCTGGATGAAGGAGTTCATATCCGATCTAGGTGTCATACCTAGTGCATCGGGTCCAATGAAAATCTTTTGTGACAATACTGGTGCAATTGCCTTGGCAAAGGAATCCAGATTTCACAAAAGGACCAAACACATCAAGAGACGCTTCAATTCCATCCGGGATCTAGTCCAGGTGGGAGACATAGAGATTTGCAAGATACATACGGATCTGAATGTTGCAGACCCGTTGACTAAGCCTCTTCGACGAGCAAAACATGATCAGCACCAAGGCTCCATGGGTGTTAGAATCATTACAGTGTAATCTAGATTATTGATTCTAGTGCAAGTGGGAGACTGAAGGAAATATGCCCTAGAGGCAATAATAAAGTTATTATTTATTTCCTTATAATCATGATAAATGTTTATTATTCATGCTAGAATTGTATTAACCGGAAACATAATACATGTGTGAATACATAGACAAACAAAGTGTCACTAGTATGCCTCTACTTGACTAGCTCGTTAATCAAAGATGGTTATGTTTCCTAACCATGAACAATGAGTTGTTATTTGATTAACGAGGTCACATCATTAGTTGAATGATCTGATTGACATGACCCATTCCATTAGCTTAGCACCCGATCGTTTAGTATGTTGCTATTGCTTTCTTCATGACTTATACATGTTCCTATAACTATGAGATTATGCAACTCCCGTTTGCCGGAGGAACACTTTGGGTGCTACCAAACGTCACAACGTAACTGGGTGATTATAAAGGAGTACTACAGGTGTCTCCAAAGGTAGATGTTGGGTTGGCGTATTTCGAGATTAGGATTTGTCACTCCAATTGTCAGAGAGGTATCTCTGGGCCCTCTCGGTAATACACATCACATAAGCCTTGCAAGCATTGTAACTAAGATGATAGTTGTGAGATGATGTATTACGGAACGAGTAAAGAGACTTGCCGGTAACGAGATTGAACTAGGTATTGGATACCGACGATCGAATCTCGGGCAAGTAACATACCGATGACAAAGGGAACAACGTATGTTGTTATGCGGTCTGACCGATAAAGATCTTCTTAGAATATGTAGGAGCCAATATGGGCATCCAGGTCCCGCTATTGGTTATTGACCGGAGACGTGTCTCGGTCATGTCTACATTGTTCTCGAACCCGTAGGGTCCGCACGCTTAACGTTACGATGATAGTTATTATGAGTTTATGCATTTTGATGTACCGAAGGTTGTTCGGAGTCCCGGATGTGATCACGGACATGACGAGGAGTCTCGAAATGGTCGAGACGTAAAGATTGATATATTGGAAGCCTATGTTTGGATATCGGAAGTGTTCCGGGTGAAATCGGGATTTTACCGGAGTACCGGGAGGTTACCGGAACCCCCCGGGAATCATATGGGCCTTAGTGGGCCTTAGTGGAAAGGTGAAAGGGCTGCCCATAAGGGCTGCACGCCTCCCCCCTCCCCTAGTCCTATTAGGACTAGGAGAGGTGGCCGGCCACCCCTCTCCCTCTTTCCCCCTTGGGAATCCTAGTTGGAATAGGATTGGGGGGGAGTCCTACTCCCGGAAGGAGAAGGACTCCTCCTGCGCCCTCCTCCTAGGCCGGCGCCCCCCTCCCCCTTGGCTCCTTTATATACTGAGGCAGAGGCACCCCAGAAACACACAAATTGATCCACGTGATCTATTCCTTAGCCGTGTGCGGTGCCCCCTGCCACCATATTCCTCGATAATACTGTAGCGGAGTTTAGGTGAAGCCCTACTGCTGTAGTACATCAAGATCGTCACCACACCGTCGTGCTGACGGAACTCTTCCCCGACACTTTGCTGGATCGGAGTCCGGGGATCGTCATCGGGCTGAACGTGTGCTCGAACTCGGAGGTGCCGTAGTTTCGGTGCTTGATCGGTTGGATCGTGAAGACGTACGACTACTTCCTCTACATCGGTTCAGCGCTTCCGCAGTCGGTCTACGTTGGGTATGTAGACAACACTCTCCCCTCTCGTTGCTATGCATCACCATGATCTTGCGTGTGCGTAGGAAATTTTTTGAAATTACTACGTTCCCCAACAACTAGGTCGTTCCCGCTCACAAAAGACGCCACAAATCCGGCGATCGGACGTAGTCTGGCATTACAAAAAACAGAGCGCCGCACACCGCAAGTTCGCGTGCACAACGAATCACTCGGCGGGGTCGGCTCCAGGCGTTGGCGGAGTCGGCGTGCGCGGGCTCGGCGGTGTCGGAGCTTCTTCGGTGCTGGGCTGTGTCGGTGCGGCTTCGGTACTGCTGGGCGGTGATGTAGAGGCGTCGTTCGGGCTTGGCGTCCGTGTGGCCGTGGGCGCGGGAGCTGGCGTCATCGGCGTCGTCGGCGTTGCCGTCTACATCTGGTTCAGGATGAGGCCGCGCTCCGCCATGTACCACGCCCTGAGCTGCTCGTCGTTGCTCTGGAGCATGTCCACCCCGCCCATCAGAAAAGCCATGTCGGTGTTCCTCTTCTTCGCGGCGACGTTCGTCCGGAGCAGGTCGACGTCGGTCCGGAGCAGGTCGAGCTTGATGGCGCTGTTCGTCATCAGCGACGACCACCGCGCCTCGGTCTTCTCTTCACGTAGGACGGCCCGGGCCTGGGCGTCAGCGAGGCAATGCTCGATGGACTCCTGCACTCGCGCGGTTGCCGCGTCGGCGTTTTCCCCCTTCTTTGCCAATTTGTGGTCGTCCGGCTGCCCCTCTGACGCGCCCGGAGTCGTCGCGTCCGGCTTGTATGTCTCCTTGGCCTTGTCGAGGGTACGTCGGACTTCCGCCCACTTCTCGCACTTGTCAATGCGCTTGTAGACGTGGAGGTACTTGAAGTCGGCGTCGAGGTTGTCGCGCCGATACATGGTGAACATGCGCAGCAACTGCGTGGAGGAACAAACAGTTGGCGGGCGTCGGGCGTAGACGACGAAGAGATGCGGGCGAACGGCGTGCGTACCTGATCCTCAACGCTGGCGCCGCTCTCCGGGCGAGCCGTGACCTCCTCGACGATTCCATGCCATTTGTTGCACGCCCCCTGGATACGCCCCCAATGGTTCGACATCGCCTTGGAGCCGCTGCATGTAGACGCCTTTGAAGTAGGGGTCAACGAGCTTTCGCTCGTCGAACTCGGCCTTGATGTTGTCCCAGTACGTCTCGAAGCTCTGGTTTGTGCCGGTGGTCGGGTCGAGGCAGACGACTTTCCATGCTTCGGCTAGGCATTCCTCCTCCTTGGACGTCCACTTGATGCGCGGTTCGCCTGGCCTAGCCGCCCGCTTCTTCTTCTGGCGCCCTTCGTCGGATCAGGAGCCGGCTCCTCCTCCTCGTCCTCCTCCTCCTCCTCGGGTTCCTGCGCTTCGTGCGCGTCCTCGCTGTAGACATAGCCGAGCTCGGCCTCCATGTCGCCGCTGAGATCCACTACCTCGTCCTGGGTGGCGAACTCGGGAGACGCGGCAGTCGTGGTCGATCCTGTCGCAATGATGTCGTCCATGTCGTCTCCTGTGTCATCGGTGTCGCCGAGGTGCGAGAAGGGCAGCGGTCCACGGCGGAGATGGGGCGTCGGTGTGGACGCGTAGGCGGGCGGCGAGTAGTTGTATGGAGGGTACTGCACACCGACGAAGGCGGGCAAGGGTGTGCGCGTCGCGGGGTGGCCATGGGGGAAGGTAACGTTTGGGTTGAACTCACCGTGCGTGTCGCCGTCGGCGTAGCCGGGCGACGACGATCCCCATGGAGATCCAACGCCTTGCTGTCCCCAGGGCTCGTACTGGGCGTGGCTGATGACGGGTGGATTCATCATCCCCGCATGGTCAAGCGATGAGGAGGATGCCGCCGCGCGCGCCGCGTTGTCGCGGGCCTTCTTGGCGATGGCCCTGTTCCGCCGGTCGGCGGTGACTGCGTCGCGTCGCTAAACTTCCACCCTCCACTCGGCGTTCGACATGCCCGGTGGCTTCAATGGCAGCGCCCTCGGTTTCCTCTGCTTCGGCTGGGCCACGGTGCCAGTCGTGGTTGCCGCCGCGCGCGGCATGGCGTACTTCTTCGGTGGCATGGCGGCGACTGGAAGGCGAGCGGGAGGGGGTTTGGCGAGAGAAAGGGAGGGAATGGCGGGAGGAAGGCGAGCGAGCGGGAGGGATGCGAGGGAAAAGCGTCAAGAAACGGCGGGAAAAGGCCCTCGGGTCGCCGCCAGGGCGGGACCCACACGCCTTTTTCGCTTGTGCCGGCTCCCCAAGCACCCCCAGGGCACCAGGTTCGGCCTGGGTCCGCCGGCACCAGTTTTGGCCCGAGCCGGCGAAAAACGGGCTTCTGGGGGCGCGACTGGGTCGTTTTTTTGGCACCGGCGCGGCAAAAACGCCTGGGGAGGGCCTGTTGGGGGCGCAGCTGGAGATGCTCTAAGCTGCCCGGGTGTTGTATGCATTGCCTCCTCCCGTCGTCCAGCGTATTTGGTCCAGCTGCTCCTCCTGAATCAACATGCCCGAGTTTTGAATTTTCCTCCATAGCTGTAGAAATTCCGAGACGATATCCAGGGTGTTGCCATGTTGCAGATCTCTAATCCATTGCTCATTGAGGAGGGCCGCTGTCATCGTCCTATTTTTTCTTCATGAGTGCTTGAAGAGGGCAGGGAAGACTGAACAGAGAGGGGTCGGGCCGAGGCAAGAGCATTTCCAGAAGCTCGCAGACTGCCTTTTGCCGATGGTGACCTGGGTGGCCTGAGCGAAGAGAAGCTGGTCCCTGGGGTCAGCGTCGATCGGGAAGGCCATCCAAGGTCGGAACGGTTGTTGACAGGACTGCCAGAGCCAACGCAGGTGAAGTGCAGATCCAAACCGTTGGAGGTTTGGGATGCCTAGTCCTCCCTTGTCGATCGGCCAGCATACTGAATCCCAGACCACCTTGCATTTGCCACCGGCCAGCACATCCTCCTGTGCCCAAAGAAATCTGCGCCTCGACTTGTCCAACTCCTTGAGGATCTTTTTGGGGACCTTGAGCACCGTAAGGGCGTAGGAGGGCAGCACTGAGAGAATGGCGCGCACCAACACTCGACGTCCAGCCAAGTTCATCAGTTTTCCCTTCCAACCAGCAAGGCGGGCGCGGACGCGATCGATCAGGAACTAAAGTTGCACCAGACATAATTTACGCAGGGATAGAGGCAGGCCCAGATATGTTGTCGGAAATGCAGCAGTCTGCCCTTCAAACTCATGTAGCAGATCCGGCAAGGACACTTCATCATAGTTTATGGGGATTACCATAGATTTTTCTTGGTTAAACTTAGCCCAGTGGCTTGACCAAATGAAATGAGCAGCTGAAGCAGATTGTCCACTTCCTCCTTGATTGGGTTTGCAAAAATGACTGCGTTGTCCGCGTATAGGCTTATCCTAAAATCCATTCCACGGCCTGGAAGTGGTGCCAGCAAGCCCTGGTCGCCGGCAGCTTCCAACAGCCGGTGAAGAGGGTCAATCGCCATGATAAATAGCAGAGGGGAGAGGGAGTCGCCCTGCCTCAGCCCCTTGCCATGCTTGAATGAAGGCCCTGGGATGCCATTGAGAAGGCATGAGGAAGTGGCTGAGCAGAACATCAATGTCATCCAATCCCTCCATTTAGAAGGAAAGCCCATCTGTTGCATGAGGTCGAGCAGGTACTCCTAGGAGATGGAGTCAAATGCTTTGGCGATATCCAGTTTGAAAAACAGAGCACTTTTCTTGTGATGATGTAGGATTTTGATGCAACTTTGCACGTATAGAAAACTGTCATGAATACACTTGCCCTTCTGAAAAGCAGATTGCGCCGGGGAGATGACGTTGCTGAGAATGCTAGCTAGCCTAATGGAGAGGACTTTGGAAATTAGCTTTGCCACAGAATGGATGAGACTTATTGGTCTATAGTGACCCAGCTGACTTGCTCCATTCTTCTTTGGCAGCAGGCTGATGAGCGTGTGGTGTTTATCTCTGCGAAGTTCTGACCAGCCAGTTGATGGAATTTGTGGAATGCTGCCATGATTTCGTCTTGGATGATCGGCCAACAAGTCTTGTAGAATTGCCCCGTGAATCCGTCAGGGCCCGAGGCTTTTTCAGAGGGAGAGGCAGTGATCGCCGCCTACACTTCCTCTTTAGAGAAAGGCGAGACAAGTCCCTGGCCATCAATCTGCGGGATGTGTATCGCATCCCCGTTTAACACTTTCTTCCGCTGCTCCCTTGTCCAATCCCAGCAGCAAAATGCTCAAACACCGCCTCTTCTTTCTCAGAGTGGTCAAATAATTCTCTGTTGCCCACTGTTAGTGAGTGTATGAAGTTTTTCCGCCTACAGGCTCGCATCTTAGCATGAAAAAGCTTGGTGTTGGCATCGCCTGCTCTCAGCCAGCCAATCTGAGAAGCTTGCCTCTTCCTGGCTCTGTCAATTGCAGCAATGCCAAGCACTTTGATCTTCAGCTGCTTTCTGAGTTGAAATTCAGCGCTTGAAAGTTGTCTCAATCCCTGGGCTGTGTCAAGCCACAGAATCACCTCGTTGGCGATGTGAAATTGCATTTTCATCTTGCCAAAGGTGGCCTTACTCCAGATCTTCAGATCATCGGCTACCCTGGCCAGCCTTCTCTTGATCCTGACGAAAGGGCAGTCGTGGTTGACAGGACGGTGCCAGGCATGTTGCACCATTTCAAAAAAGTGAGGAAACTTCGGCCAGAAATTTTCAAATCTGAACCTGGCTGGTCTGAATGGAGCATATGCTTTGGTGAGCAGCAGAGGGCAGTGGTTAGAGAAGGAGGTTGAAGCTGCAGTTAGAATGAAATCCGGGTGGTTTTCCTCCCACTGAGAATTGCAGAAAAATTTGTCAATGCTGCAAAGGGTTGGGTCTTCTCGTTCGTTTCTCCAGGTGAATCTGCAGTTCTTGCATTTGACCTCTCTCAAATCAGCTGCATCGATCGCTCTCCTGAATTTCCCTATCATCCTCCTGTTCAGGTTGGAGTTGTTCTTGTCTCTTGCCTGGTAAATCATGTTGAAGTCCCCATTGATGAGCCACGGTTCACCTGCCGGGGGCACAGCATCAGCTAGTTCAGATAGGAAATCCTCCTTTTGAGCATCATCAGTCGGTCCATAAACTGTGGTAAGCCAGAATCCTACACTACTGGAGAGAAGATCTAATCTAGCCGTGATCGCGAATCTACCTGTGAGGTGATGTTGACAACTAGCTTGTCGCAGTAGATCGCCGCGCCACCTCTCGTGCCTATTGCCGGTAACACAATGCAACCCTGCAGATTTGGGCCTCCTACCTCACATGCTAGCGACGATGACCATGATTCTACTTTAGTTCCCTGGAGACAAAGTACCAAAACTCTATGTGCTTGCACTACTTCGCGGATTGCCGAGCGACGAGCTGGGCAGTTCAAGCCCCGGATGTTCCAGGACATGTAATTCAGATGGTCGTCATTCATGGGGACACCAAGCAGTTCTCTGTTGTCTACACTTACTAATACGAAGCAACTCACACATCTTACAACGATCCAGGGAGCGACGGCGGCCACCAGTAGGCCCAAAACCCCGCCGTCGACAAGCTAACCTCAACCTTGGCACCTGATACATAAAAACTAGACCTAAATCGAACTAGTTTAGGACCAGCCGACGACGAAGACTAAAAGCAGAAGAGATAGCTAACATCAGACAACTACTTCCTCCTCGCCGCTGGCCATCCCAGCCATGCCAGCGGCCTGATCCAGACCTGTGAGCTTTGCGATGGTAGCAATGTCATCGTCGGAGAGAGGCTCTTGGAAACACTTCATCGGGGCGGCCTCCGCCTTGGGAGTCATCTTGTCCTTGGGGCCAAGCTTACCCAGTTCCTGGACAAGCCTGAGCACCGCGCGTTGCGCCACCGGAGTTGGGTTGGCCGCTGCAGCCTGGCGTGCACTGCGGCGAGAAGGGGTGGACGAAGCACGCGTCTTCGGAGGAGCAGAGTGCCGTGGACGGGGAGACAGCGCGTCGATCAGTGGCGGGGGGGGGCAGTGGAGAATAGCTCGACCGGAGCACTTTGCCCTGGGCTGCCCGCGAGCTGGATCGTGCCCACGCGCGCAGTGACAACGGCGAGCTTGAAGCCGATGGAGGCCACCGCGGGGGAGTTGATGCAGGGGAGCAGGCAGGGCAGCATCTCCGGGCTGGCCACTTCCTCGGGGCAAGCAGCGGGGCGGGGAGGGGAGCGGCCGCCGTCTTCAAAGGCAAGCGATGTGCTTAGCGCCTCCACCATGGCGTTCTCGATCTCGAGCTGCATGCAGTCCGTGCGCGGTGGAGGAGACAGAGCGTGTCCGGAGTCGGAGAAGGTGAAGAACTTGGCAACAGGGTCTTCCTCCTGTTGTGGCGGCGCAACCTTGGAAGGGCAGAGCGGAAGGGGCGGCATGACATGCAACGACGGAGGGTGGCCACGGCTGCCAGAGCCGTGGCGACGACCAGAGGGGGTGCGGCTGCGCTGGCGTTGCGCATCGACTACCACGTCAACATTGCTGCCCTTGGCGTGGCAGCCGCGCCCGAGCAGCCGATCCCTCCAGGAGCGGCCCTGACCACCCGCGCTGGCACCGTCTTCGGGGTCGCGCCTCCCCACACCAAGGATGGGGCCACCGCAGCTGGCGCCCGTGGACCGGCCAGAACAGCTGCCGGACCGGCCTTAACCATCCTCCACGTGGGCCACCTAGGTGCCCGGATAGATGCGCGGGAGGGAGCGATCGTCTTCGTCTTCGGAGGAGGGAAGCCCGCTCTGCCCCGAGTGAGAGGAGCGGGATGAGAGCGGCGACCAGTCTTCCACCAGGTCCACGTGCACCAGCATGTCGAAGCAGCGGGCCCCAGGTGGCGGCGGGACACGCCGGGCGAGCGGAGCGAAGCCGAGCGCCTCATCAGCGCGGCCCGCGCCCCGCGCGAGCACCCATAGCGCGCACTTGGTGGGGATGTGCGCGACATCCCAGACCCAGAGCTAGCAGGCGAAGGCTTTGGAGTGGTCGCCCTCCAGAGTGCGGGAGTCGAGGCGGTCAACGCGGCCGAAGTCGCCCAGAGCTTCCTCGGCCCCCGCCAGGGACCAGAACTGCATCGGGAGATCTTCGATGATGACGCGAACGTGTAGGGGAAACTTGACCGTAGCAGCATGATCGTCTTCACGCCATGCCCGGACGAAGAACTTGCCGCCGTCCACCTTGAGCACGCCCCGACGCACGGCGGCGTCTCGATGGGCAGGGAGTTCGAAGTGGACCAGGAACGCCTCCGGATGGTGAGCGGTGACGCGCAACAGGTGGGGAGGGGTGCAGAGCTGCTCGTGAATGGCCTTGCCCACCGCCATCGGGTTGGTGAAGAGAGCGCGATCGACAGCGACGAGCGTGGTGTTGTGCTGGCGGAGGAAGAACTCATCGTGCTCTAGAGCAGGCGTGAATATCACCACCTTGTTGTTGAAGCGAGGGCGCCTAGAAGGGTCAGTGTGGTAGGAGCCGTCCATCGTGATCGAGGAGGGAGGGGTAGCAGGCAGGTCACGAGCCGGCGATGAGGAAGGCTACGACCCCAGCCGATCCCAGACCGGCCCCCCGGCCCCTTGTTGCGGGGATTTTGGGGGGCACTCTTTGCCGAAGTGGCCGAGGCGCTCGCAGATGATGCAGCGCAGAGGTTCGTGGCAGTCGACGCGACGGTGGTGCTTGCTGAGGCAGCGGAAGCATTTGCCCTTGAACCTGCTTAAGAAGGCCTCGCGCCCGCCCCCGCATTAAAGGCAGGACGGCGGCCCGAGCGAGGGGTGCGGCCGCGCCGAGGACAGACCGACGGGCGAGAGGCGGCCCTCTTGTTGACCTCCGTCCATCCGTCCCCATCCACCTCGATCCGCCCCGAAGGGGAAAGTTGACCAGAAAGAGGGAGGGAGGGGGGAACCACAATGGACCGAAGGCCAGGGGGAACGGCCGGATCCGGCGGTTTGAGAGAGGCCGCACCGCGGGAGGACGCCGCCCGAAGCATAAAATGCGGCGTGGACGCTGGATCTGACGCCGCCAGGATGGTGGCTGCGGACCTCGGGGAGGAGGGCGGCGAAGGACCCCTAGTTCTGGAGCCGCAGTAGGAGGGCGAAGGGGAGCGTCGGGCAAGGGGACTAGGCCCCGGCGAGGAGAACGCGGCGAGGAAGGCGGCATTGAAGGCCGGATCTGTTGGCCGCCGCAGCCGAAGTGGCCAGCGGCACGGGAAGGAGACGAGGCATGATGAGACCTTTTCGCTTCCTAGTTGACAATATTGATGTGTATCTTTGACACCATTCAATTGAACCACTAAATAATAGAAGTTGTTTGATTGATAAAATATTTTTTAGGTTTCTAACCACACGCTTATTTATTTGGGTGTATTTGCTGTAACGCATGGTCTTTTGTGCTATAACATAATGTCAAATCACTAAAATTTATATGCCCTGTTGCCACGCACGGGCCTTGTGTTAGTTTTCAATAATGAAAGAATGCATCGACGTTGCTATTTTGACGATTTAGGATTCGTGCAAAAAATCCAGTGGTTCGGAAGATTTTCGGGCTGAAATCCAATAAATCTCCCCGGAAAAAAAAAGAAATCCAATAAATCTGAAGTTCGGATTTTAGTATTTTCCGAAAATAAAAGAGCGAGACGGCGGGCGACTCCGATGCGGTCGCACGGTGGGGGGACGAGGCGAGGCCATGTGCAGCGAAGCGAAGGGCGGGCGACGCGGCCGTAGGGTTCCATCGAGCGCGCGACGGCGCGAGAGGCTCTGCGACGCGGCGCTGCGGCTGTCCCGTGAAGCTGATCCGCCGAAATGCGCCACTTTCCGCCGGCGATCAGTGGAGGTATACGTTTCGGTTTCCCCACGCTTTAGCTGCTTCGTCCCATGACGCCCTCCCGTCATCCTCTTTACTCCGGCAGCAGCACCTCCAGCAGCAATTGCTCCTGGCTAGGTTAATTAACTCTGGTTGTTCATCCTGGTTGGGGTCTATTAATTCGGGCATTTGTGTTTGTTTCAGTTGATTATTAGGAACAACGTAGTCTGATGAGATGATAATGCAGCTTCCGAATCAATTTTAGCCTCCGTCAGTGGCCACGCCGAGGGATCGATCCCATTGTGTTCTCATTCTCAGCAGAAGATAAATTATATCTGTTTCCGGTGAGAAATTTTCCCAGTATGATGCAAGTTCACCTCTTCTGCACATTGACGGCTGGGTGCTTTTGTGACTCATTGCTCCAGATTATCTTTCCATGTAGAATTTGTGGACTCATTGACCCTCATCAACACATATGTACCGACCTACCGACCTGTTGCTAACTCTACTTGATCATGTATGCCCCTGTATCACAGGATTTATTCATCTCTATCCACATGTGCCCATGTTCTTATTTGTGAGCAGTTCCACTTCTACATACAGTCCCATATCAGAACACAACACATGGTCATGTCTTTTCTTAAATAGTTAAGTTACTTGGAACTTTTACATGCGAAAACCATATGAAATTAACCTGTCAAAACTGTCCAGGAGTGCTATGAAAGAAAAATCTTCCATCCTGAGCTACCGGAATTTCGGTATGTCTTGGCTTGCTTCTTCTGTAGGACTTCTCTAGTAGATGAACTATAGTCCAAATCAATTTATAGATACATTACAGCTATCATTATGTCACTCTGTTTCTTCTACCTTATTGGTACTTTTCTTACGTGCCAACTTTCTATTTGTATCTCTATATTCGGGGCTGTGATGTGTTACCGGAAAAGGCTCTCGCCCCCGCTTTATATATAAAGCAACGATCATCAACACCCGATACAAACGCATGCCACCACAGCACATGCACACACCCAAGGTAGGATACATAGGCGCTGAGCGCAGCAACACCACCCCGAGCACTACAAGAGCAGCCGGGGTCCTCGACCGTGAACACGCCACCGCGAAGAGATGAAGCCACATACGACGAACCGTGGGCTCCAAGGCGGCGCCTTCAGGAAGGATACGACACCGGAGCGCCGACACCGCCCGACCCGATGGTCAGAGTTTCCCCTGGAGCGACACGATGGGCAATGTGAGCCGCGACGACGCCTTCAAGAAGGGAACGAGTTTCGCCGTCGCCGGTCCGTCCGAAGATAGAACAGGTTTTCACCCCGGCCAACAGTCACCGCCACCGAACGCCACACCCCCGCAACCACGCCGCCCACACGGCCATGGTCACCGGGCAGCATTGAGCCATGGGCTCTGCCCCTGAGCACCGCGCTACCATCCCCAGGGCCACCGCCCCAACATCCAAGACCTTGACACCACCTCATCCGAGGCATGCCGCTACCCCAACCAACTTGGGTGGCTCCCAACTTCGAGACCCAATAGGCCGGCCAAAATGGCCTCCATCGACCCGTCCTGCGGCACCGGGCGCGAGACGAGCTCAGTCCTGCTGCCGGGTGTGAGATGAGTTCGGTCCTGCAGCACCGGGCGCGAGAGGAGCGATGGACCGCAACTAGGAGAGAGCCAACCCTTCGACGAAGGCAGTGCCCGGGCGACGAGGAGAGGGATCGAAGGCCAACCTAGGCCGCTGCCGGAGATGACCAGCCGCCGCCGTGAAATGATCCAGACCACTGCCATGAGCCACCACCATGCTGTGGCAGCCCACATCCACGTCGGGACCCCGAGGGACAGCCCTGAGTCGCCCACCGACGACCATGGGCCAGATCCGAGCTGATCTGGCTGTCAACCGCCGCCGTCCCCACCCGCAGCCCCGACCATGATGAGCCCCTTCCCTCGTCCCGGGCCACCAGCCGGGCCCCCAGCGCCAGATCCGGACGGATCTGGCCGGAATCCAGCTCGCCCGCAATCACCTGCACCTCCGCCACGTCAGATCCATCGCCGCCATGACTGCGTCCACCACTGTGAGGCCCTCCACGCCACCACCACGAACCAGCAGCCCCGTCGCCGGACCGTGTAGCCATGCCACCGCCCCCCCCCCCCCCCGGGATAGAGCAGCGCCGCCGCCCGAGCAAGGAGAGATGAATCCCCGCCACCGCCAGCACCAAACGGGCTACGCCCGACGGTGCGAACGGGCGGCGGCGAGGGAGGAGATGGAGGGAGGGGGTCCCCGGCCGGCGGCGCCCTAGGGTTTCCCCTAGGTCGCCCGCGGGGACGACACGGGAGGAGGGGAGTCTGTGTTGTGTTCTCTCTCTCTCTCGCTAGTAGAAAGCCTTTAGTCCCGGTTCTAGAGGGCCTTTAGTCCCGGTTCTGGAACCGGGACTAAAGCCCCCCCCCCTTAGTCCCGGTTCTGGAACCGAGACTAAAGGCCCTCCACGTGGCCGCTGTCTGGAGCTCGGGACTAAAGGAAATTTTTTGGATTTTTTTTGAATTTTTTTCCTGATTTTCAAAATTTTGAATTATTTTACAATTTAATCTCTAATCACCCCTGATCACTGTTTAATTTAATCTATAATCTCTATTCTCTAATCACTCATCATTCCAAATCGTCTAACTTCCCGGCCGGTCACTACTCCAGCCTGAGCACGCCTAACTTCCGGGTTCTATTCCCCCTCGTTTCCAAGTCTGCACTTGTTGTTTTTCTGACAATAGTAAGATGTCAATCCTATTAACCCTCAGGAGTTCAGTTTGAGCACGAAGTCACACGCTTCACTGTTTGAGTTTGAACTATTATTCTAAAAAACAGTAATTATTTTTTTGAGGGAAAAAACAGTAATTATTTAGTAACACTAATATTTCTTGAATAGGTAGTTTGACCACAGTTTGACCACAGTTTGACCAGATTTGACCAAAGTTCAAAAAAACTGAAATAATTATTTAGTAACACTAATATTCTTGAATAATTATTTAGTAACACTAATATTTCTTGAATAAGTAGTTTGACCAGATTTGACCAAAATTCAAAAAAACTGAAATAATTATTTAGTAACACTAATATTCTTGAATAATTATTTAGTAACACTAATACTTCTTGAATAAGTTGTTTGACCAGATTTAACCAAAATTCAAAAAAATTGAAATTTGAGCATATCTTCTTTTCCTTTAAGAATTTGAGGAGTCTAAAAATTTGCAAACAGGCCTACGGTGGTCAAAATCAGATTTGGATTTTCGTGCTGAACATTTTGATATATTATACATTTTTTTCCGACATCGTATGCAAAAGTTATAGCTGTTTTACTTTTTCCCTACACTTTTTGCAAAACATGTCCAAATTTAAGTTTTAAAATTTTCCTAACTAGTAGATGTAGTAATATAACTACATGTCGAACGATTTTATTTTTTGAAGTTTTTATCATTTTCTTTTGTTTTTTTTTCAAAACTGAAATGGCGATACACGGGCGGGGGGGGGGGGGGGGGGGTAGAGTTTAAGACACGAACCCCTTTAGTCCCGGTTTGAGACATGAACCGGGGCTAAATGGCATCGCACCCTTTAGTCCCGGTTCGTGTCTCAAACCGGGACTAAAGGTCTCATCTTTAGTCCCGGTTTGAGATAAGAACCGGGACTAAAGGGCATCGCACCCTTTAGTCCTGGTTCGTGTCTCAAACCGGGACTAAAGGTCTCATTTGAACCGGGACTAATGCCTTTAGCCGTTCAAACCGGGACTAATGCTCACATTAGTCCTGGTTCGTAATGCAACCGGGACTAATGTGTATATTGAGCTGTGACCAAAGCCCTGTTTTCTACTAGTGTCTCTCTCTCTCTCTCTTTTGCAATACTACACTAGGGTAGCATACTTGAGTTCAGATATGCTACATGGCAGAAACGGTTGTTTTTCAATTTTCTGTAGTATTTATCGTGATGAAACATGCCATGTTTGTTCTCTTATATTTGGCTCAAAATCAACTGTGGACAGCCTAAGCTCATAATTATCACGTACCATGCTAGGAAGGATCCAATCCAGTTGGCATATAAAACTCCAGTAAAATGCAAGATAAATGAAATTTTGTTAGTTTTGATCACTTGGGAGGTTGTTTTATTCTAGGGTGAAAAAAGATTCATGATTTTTTTTCTGAACCAAGTAGCATATCAGGTAGGAAGGTGAATGCTCTATTGAATATTGATAACAATATGGGAAAAAATTACTATGGATTGGTTTCGGGAAAAAGAATCTGTCTATATGGATTGTTAGGCTTGGATCAATATGCCATGCATGACTTGATCTGTCTTAACATCTCTTTAGAAGAAACATTATCAGATAAAGAGAGTCCATTGGTTGTCATTTCGTAATCATAAGAGTCCATTAAATTTGTGGCCAACATCTTTTTTTTGGAATTTTCTATTTAGATGAATGTGGAGATTTTGTAATACTATACGAGTGTAGCAAGTCTTGAGTACATATATGCTAAATGGCATAACATACATTTTCAGTTTTCTGTAGTAATTTGGCTCAGTGTGGAACGGAATCAACGGATTATACTCATAATTATCATCTACCATTGTCATATCCTTACTGAGGATTTCTCGCTCAGATTTCGGATCGAGAAGGGGATACTTGGGGAAGAAGAAGAAACCAGAGAGATAGGAGGTAGGAGGAGATGTGAGCTATTTCATTTAGTCGCTGCCAAATCCAGCCAACGGTCTAGCTTATATATAGCTCGTACATTTTCACACACTCAGCCCACCAGGCCCTCACACTTACATGGCTGAAAGCCCAAATGAACAAGACACTCTCAGATGGCCCACTTGTTATTCAAACATTTCCCTTGGTGCCGCTCTCGGCCTCCTTTAGCTTCCTATTCCCTGGTTCTGCAGCTGTGAGGGTGACAGTACTACAACCATAATTGGAAGGGTATAATCAAATTGTTATATGTGCTCCCATAAAAAGCAAGAGACGTGGAAAATTGGTAGTTTTGATCACCTTGCAGGTTGTTTGTTGAGGTGGAAAAATTGTATCGGGTTCCTACCTGCACGGCATGTTGAATGATAAATAGAATCATGTGCATGCATTAGTTTCCGCAAAATAACTCAACTTATATGCATTGGTAGTTTGGACCAATATGGAACTGTGGCCATGATATTGTCTTGAGAATTAGGCGAATAGTAAATCCATTATGTGGCGAATGTAGTGCAGCTGTAGCTCTTTTATTCTCATATAGAAGTTCACCCTGACGATCGTCAAAATTACTATGAATTCAATTTTTTTGTGAAGAGACTTATCATTTTCACTATCTATTCCTGATCTGTTTCTATGTATTTCCGTAAAATGGTTCACAAAGTATCAGAATGAAAGTGAAGGGACTAATTAGTGAAGTTGTAACTAACCACTAGATTTTACTCCCTCCGTCCCAAAATAAGCGTCTCAATTTTGTACTAACTTTAGTACAAAGTTGCACTGAAGTTAAGACATTTATTTGGGACGGAGGGAGTACTTATTTCACATTCTCTCTCTTTGCATACAGATGGCTATGGGGCTCAAATTTTCGAAATTTGTTGGTTCCTGCGGTTATGCCTCAAGGATATTAATTTCAGATGGCTGAAGTGTTTCGTTTGACAGAGAATGTGCTTCAGTATTAGTGAGTGTCTACCTCTTTCCCAGTTAACCCTCTTCTTTTCATAGGATTTCATGAAAGTTAATACCTTGCTGTAAAAATTGTAGAATGATCATATTTGTTATTTGTATCCGGGGACTAATTTAGGATCTCTCGTGTCTTATGTTAGATGATTAATACGGTGATTTTTATGAAAAAACTAGCATCTTAGGCACCTTAATTTGCCGAAAAAGGCTTTCGCCCCGCTTTATAGATAAAGCAAACCACCAGAGCCACAAAGTACAACAAGGTACACCCACACACACAAAGTACCACAACACAAAGTACAAACGGTTCTGCTGAGGGCACAGCTCAACAAGCCCTGGAAATAAACAAAGGAGGCGGGTCAACCGCAGCATCCGAAGCAGCAACAAAGGATCTAATCCGGCTCAGGAGGTGGCGGAGGGAGCGGCGGCGCCAAGCGGAGAGCCATCGAGCGAAGGTCGGCAATGATGGAGGTGATGGCATCGCGATCTTGGTGACGGCTAAGCGGCCGCCAAAGCTGCAAGTAGCCACACATTTTGAACACAGCGTCAGTAGCACGTCGAAGGGGGACCCGTTGAATGACAAGCTTATTTCGCACAGTCCACAGCGTCCAAGCGAGCACCCCAATGAGCAGCCACCTAATGTGGCGGCTTGTCGAGGGGGAGGTCTGAACCTCAGAGAGGAGATCGGGGAAGTTAGTGTGACACCAGTTACCACCGATGACCTCTCGGAGGCAGCCCCAAAGAAACTGGGCGGACACGCACGAGAAGAAGATGTGATTCGAGGTTTCTACCGTCCCACATAGGGGGCAGATACCGTCACCGGGACCCTGGCGCTTCAGGACCTCCACGCCCGAGGGGAGCCGGCCACGGATCCATTGCCACATGAAGATTCTAATTTTGAGGGGCACGCGGATAGACCATATATAATCGAGGACAGCCGGTCCAGGAGAGGGAGCGATGGCGCGGTACAGAGACTTCGTGGAGAAGCGGCCAGAGGGCTCGAGATGCCAGGACAGGCGGTCATCGTGGTGCTACGACAAGTCCGGCTCATGGAGAGCCATAGAATCAAGGAGCTCATGCCAAGGGCAACCTCCGGTGGCCCAAATGGCCTCCGGAATGCGAGGCGCCCTGAGTCAATAAGGGCCGACTCGACGGAGATCCTAGGTTCGACCGCTATGGAAAAGAGGTCAGGGAACCGGGCCGCGAATGGGAGATCACCGGCCCAGCGGTCGAACCAAAACAGCGTGGCCGATCCAGTGCCAACCGAGATGGAGGTCCCAATACGAAGGACCGGGAGGAGCTAGACGACAGACTGCCAAAACTGGGAACCTCCCGTCCGAACGCAGAATGCGAGGGGCTGGTCGCGCAGGTATTTGCGGCGGATGATCTGCAGCCACAAGCCGCCATCGCCGTTTGCAATGCGCCACAACCATCTAGTGAGGAGGGCCAGGTTCATGCGTTTGGAGGACATGATGCCGAGACCACCCTGGTCCCGGGGCTTGCAGATGTCAGTCCAGCGGACCATGTGGTATTTCTGCTTATCGCCCTCACCAGCCCAGTAGAACCTAGCTTGGACCGAGCCAATCTCATGGTGGAGCGTTTCGGGGAAGCTGTAGAAGCTCATGATGAATAGGAGAAGACTGGAGAGGGACGAGTTGATGAGGATCGTGCGGGCCGCCTTAGAGAGCCACCTGCCCTGCCACGGCTCGATGCGGTGCTGCAGCTTGTGGACCGAGGGTCGCAGGTCGGCCACTGTCAGGTGCGAGTGCTAATGGGAATCCCCAGATAAGTAGTAGGGAAGGACCCCAACCGACAGTTTAGGCGGTTAGCGATACTCTGGCTCTCTGAAGGGGAATAGCCCAAGACCATCACCTCGCTTTTAGCGAAGTTAATTTTGAGGCCCGACAGATGTTGAAAGCAGAGGAGGAGGAATTTGAGGTTCGCGATCTCAGCCTCTGAACCCTGCATCATAATGATGGTGTCATCAGCATATTGGAGGAGCGAAACAGCCCCTCCTGCCACCAAGTGCGGGACGATGCCGAGTATGTGGCCGGCGGCCTTGGCCTTATCCAGGATAGCAGCCAAGGCATCGACCACCATGTTGAACAGGAACGGGGAGAAGGGGTCACCCTGTCTAACCCCACAAAAGGTGGGGAAATAGGGGCCGATCTCCCCGTTGATGTTCACCGCGGTGTGGCCCGACGACACCAACTGCGTGACCCGGGAGACCCAACGATTGTCAAAACCTTTCCGAAGCAATACTTCCCGAAGGAAGGGCCAGCTAACCGTGTCGTAAGCCTTATGGAAGTCAATCTTCAGGAACACTACTTTGAGGTTTTTGGGTTTGACCTTGTGAAGGACTTCGTGGAAGACCAAGACTCCATCAAGGATATAGCGACCCTGAATGAAGGCGGATTAGTCTGGATGAGTGATGCGGTCGGCCAAAGGGGCCACCCTATTGGCGTACCCCTTTGCGAGGATGCGGAAGATCACATTGATCACTGTAATGGGGCGGAACTGGCGAATGTCGGAGGCGCCCGGGACCTTGGGGATCAAAGTAATGATCCCGTAGTTAAGGCGGTGGAGGTCAATGGTGCCCACATAGAACTCCTCAAAGAGAGCCATGACCTCCGGCTTAATAGCGTGCCAGAAGGTCTGAAAGAACTTAACTGGCAAGCCATCAGGCCCCGGGGCGGACGAAGGGTTCATGCCCTTAATCGCAAGCCAAACTTCCTCCTCCGTGAACGGAGCTGTGAGGGCCGCATTCTCCGCGTCCGAAACACACTGGGCGCCCGCCCAGAAGAGGGGAGCAAGAGCCAAGCCCCCACGCGGGGGAGCGGAAAAAAGGGCTTTATAGAAGCCATCTACGTGAGCGCGAAGCTCGGCCGGGCGCTGCAGGAGGGTCTCACCATCCCACAGGAATGGGATGGTATTACGGTGACGACGATCATTGGCGATGGCCTCGAAGTATGTGGTGTTAGCATCCCCCTTGAGAACCCACTTTTGGGTCCCCCTGAGCCGCCAGTAAGCCTCCTCATCCGTATAGATGACCGTGAGCTGGTCCTCCAGGTCATACCGCTGCAACCACTCATTAGCGGATAGACCAAGCGAGTCAGTCCGGAGGTCAAGAGCCTGGATAGAGGCGAGGAGGGCCTGCTTGCAGTCCCGGAGATCCTGCCCCAGGTTGGCACCCCAGCCCTTCATGAATTGGCGGGAGCGCTTGGCGCAGAAGTGCCAATCATCCACCGCAGAGATGGACCTGTGAGGAGCACTGCGGGCCTCCAGCCAACGATCACGGACGGCCTTCGAGAAGTCGTTCTGGTTAAGCCAAGAACGTCTCGAAGCGGAACCTGGGGGCGACGGGAGGGCGTTCGTCCTAAGAAGAGAGCAGCAGGGGAACGTGGTCCGAGCCAATACGAGTAATGGCGCGGAGGGAGGCAAGGGGGCACCACATCTCCCACTCAGGCGAGACCAAGACGCGGTCCAGGACGGAGCGGGTCAGGACGGCCTGGCGATTGGTCCAGGTGAATCTGGCACCAATCCTATCTAATTCCCGCAGACTGAGGTCAGCAATGCAGTCATTGAACATCTGCATCCGCGGGACGTTCACTAGATCGTTGTTTTTGTCCTCCGCAAATCGGAGGAGGTTGAAGTCGCCGCCCACGACGACCGGGAAGCGGGCGGCGGACACCTTATTCTTGAGCTCCTCAAGAAATGTCGCTGAACGACGGTGGTCGGCAGGGCCATAGACTATGATCTCCCATTTTAAGTTCGGCGCCCTCTCGAAAAGCTCCATGCTCACAAAGAACTCACCCCGGTCCATGCTACCCACCTCTTAGGTGACATCCTTGACACCTAACAGGATGCCACCAGAGTGCCCAGCGATCCCACTAGAAGGGAGCCAATGCCAGGCAAACAGGTGAGAGATAAGACGGTCAAGCTCGGACAGGGTGAACTCAGTTCGCATGGTCTCTTGGATTGCTACAATGTCTATCCGCTCATCACGCATGTACTCGATGAGCTGGCGGCGTCGGCCATCCTGGCCAAAACCGCGAATGTTCCAGAAAAGGGTCCGCATTAAACCACCATAGAGGGGCTGCTTGACCCCAGGACACGGGAGGCGCTTTGGGCGCGGAGAGCGGCGGTGCGAGACCGGGTGCGGCCGCGGATCTCCAGGGGAGCGGGCGCGGCCTGGCCGGACGGCTGGGAAGCCGAAATGGGGCCACCCGCCACCGAAGCGGGAGTAGCTAAGCGGGCATGGGTTTCGGCCAACCGCCCATCGAGAACTTCCCGCGCCTGGATTGTCGTGATTTGGACTAAGGGGGGATCGACTTCCCCCCTAAACACTATATCGGAATCTGCTGCGACTTTGGCGAGATGACCGAGCGGAATAGACTCCAACGCTGAGAACGAACATGTAGCGGAACTGGCGGGGATGACTGGAGTACCTGGCTCGAGGTTGCGCGCCGCGGCGCGGAGCTCAGCCCGCTCGGAGATGGGAACCTTAATTTCTGTTCTTCCTCAGCTTTCGAGAAGTTTCTGGGTCCGTCACTGTTTGCATACCTATGATTTATATTTTTAGAGACTCCCTAGAAAATTTAGTGGTTATCAAATAAAAAGAAAAAGATCTAACCATCTATCTGGTGGACGCAAGTTTTAACGGCTTGAATTTAATCTGGACTACTAATCTACAACAAAATAAGAGGTGTATGTAAAATAAGGAGATTGATATAATTTGGTGTGTGATGCCAGAATAAAGTTACTAAATTTATATAATTTGGTACGTTCTGACATTTTTTTACTAAATTATAGTATTTGTTCTCAGAAGTGCACTATTGTTCTTTAAGCTCAGACACTATTGACAGAATAAAGTTCATTTTGTTTGATTTATATTGCAATTAAGAAGGATGTTGGGTTTGCCAACCAATGTTGTTGGTATGTAGATTTATGTTTTACCACCATATGGTCCATTTTATGGTATATAAAGATTTTTAGTTGTCTAAATTTCTTAAGTGTATTTTATGTTGGCTTAATAAGGTTTGTTACAGCAAATGTGATTCTTTTGTATTATCAGTATGCAATTTTTTCTATTTAGGGTCTCTGACAGGGAAGCTTCGGGAGCTAGTTGATGCAGCGGTGAGGAGAGGTGTTGATATCTTTGCGTCCAAGAAACCAAATGGAGAGGACAGAAGGCAAAGGAGGTGGAGGATACCGGCTTCAAGCTGTGGTACACGGGGACGGCTGCAAACAGAAATGGCATAGGCATCTTGATCAACAAGAGCCTCAAGTATGGAGTGGTAGACGTCAAGAGACGTGAGGACCGGATTATCTTGGTCAAGCTGGTAGTTGAGGACTTGGTTCTCAATGTTATCAGCGCGTATGCCCCGCAAGTAGGCCACAATGAGAACACCAAGAGGGAGTTCTGGGAAGGCCTGGAAGACATGGTTAGGAGTGTACCGATTGGTGAGAAGCTCTTCATAGGAGGAGACCTCAATGGCCACGTGGGTACATCTAACACATGTTTTGAAGGGGCGCATGGGGGCTTTGGCTATGGCATCAGGAATCAAGAAGGAGAAGATGTCTTAAGCTTTGCTCTAGCCTACAACATGATTGTAGCTAACACCCTCTTTAGAAAGAGAGAATCACATCTGGTGACTTTTAGTAGTGGCCAACACTCTAGCCAGATTGATTTCATCCTCTCGAGAAGAGAAGATAGGCGTGCGTGCCTAGACTGTAAGGTGATACTTGGAGAGAGTGTTGTACCCCAACATAAGCTGGTGGTTGCCGACTTTCGCTTTCGGATTCGTGTCCAGCGGGATAAGCGTGCCAAAGTCGCTAGAACGAAGTGGTGGAAGCTCAAGGGGGAGGTAGCTCAGGTGTTCAAGGAGAGGGTCATTAAGGAGGGCCCTTGGGAGGAAGGAGGGGATGCGGACAATGTGTGGATGAAGATGGCGACTTGCATTCGTAAGGTGGCCTCGGAGGAGTTTGGAGTGTCCAGGGGAAGGAGAAGCGAAGATAAGGATACCTGGTGGTGGAATGATGATGTCCAGAAGGCGATTAAAGAGAAGAAAGATTGCTTCAGACGCCTATACCTGGATAGGAGTGCAGACAACATAGAGAAGTACAAGATGGCGAAGAAGGCCGCAAAGCGAGCTGTTGGTGAAGCAAGGGGTCGGGCATATGAGGACCTCTACCAACGGTTAGGCACGAAGGAAGGTGAAAGGGACATCTATAAGATGGCCAAGATCCGAGAGAGGAAGACGAGGGATATTGGCCAAGTCAAATGCATCAAGGACGGAGCAGGCTAACTCTTGGTGAAGGACGAGGAGATTAAGCATAGATGGCGGGAGTACTTCGACAAGCTGTTCAATGGGGAGAATGAGAGTTCTACCATTGAACTGGACAACTCCTTTGATGAGACCAACATGCGTTTTGTGCGGCGAATCCAGGAGTCTGAGGTGAAGGAGGCTTTAAAAAGGATGAAAGGAGGCAAGGCGATGGGCCCTGATTGTATCCCCATTGAGGTATGGAAAGGTCTCGGGGACATAGCGATAGTATGGCTAACCAAGCTTTTCAACCTCATTTTTCGGGCAAACAAGATGCCAGAAGAATGGAGACGGAGTATATTAGTACCAATCTTCAAGAACAAGGGGGATGTTCAGAGTTGTACTAATTACCGTGCAATTAAGCTGATGAGCCATACAATGAAGCTATGGGAGAGAGTCATTGAGCACCGCTTAAGAATGACAAGCGTGACCAAAAATCAGTTTGGTTTCATGCCTGGGAGGTCGACCATGGAAGCCATTTTCTTGGTATGACAACTTATGGAGAGATATAGGGAGCAAAAGAAGGACTTGCATATGGTGTTCATTGACTTGGAGAAGGCCTATGATAAGATACCGCGGAATGTCATGTGGTGGGCCTTGGAGAAACACAAAGTCCCAGCAAAGTACATTACCCTCATCAAGGACATGTACGATAATGTTGTGACAAGCGTTCGAACAAGTGATGTCGACACCGATGACTTCCCGATTAAGATAGGACTGCATCAGGGGTCAGCTTTGAGTCCTTATCTTTTTGCATTGGTGATGGATGAGGTCACAAGGGATATACAAGGAGATATCCCATGGTGTATGCTCTTTGCGGATGATGTGGTGCTAGTTGACGATAGTCGGACGGGGGTAAATAGGAAGTTAGAGTTATGGAGACAAACCTTGGAATCGAAAGGGTTTAGGCTTAGTAGAACTAAAACCGAGTACATGATGTGCGGTTTTAGTACTACTAGGTGTGAGGAGGAGGAGGTTAGCCTTGATGGCCAGGTGGTACCTCGGAAGGACACCTTTCGGTATTTGGGGTCAATGTTGCAGGAGGATGGGGGTATTGATGAAGATGTGAACCATCGAATCAAAGCCGGATGGATGAAGTGGTGCCAAGCTTCTGGCATTCTCTGTGACAAGAGAGTGCCACAAAAGGTAAAAGGCAAGTTCTACAGGACGGCGGTTCGACCCGCAATGTTGTATGGCACGAAGTGTTGGCCGACTAAAAGGCGACATGTTCAACGTTTAGGTGTGGCAGAGATGCGTATGTTGAGATGGATGTGTGGCCACACGAGGAAGGATCGAGTACGGAATGATGATATACGAGATAGAGTTGGGGTAGCACCAATTGAGGAGAAGATTGTCCAACATCGTCTGAGATGGTTTGGGCATATTCAGCGCAGGCCTCCAGAAGCTCCAGTGCATAGAGGACGGCTAAAGCGCGCGGAGAATGTCAAGAGAGGGCGGGGTAGACCGAATTTGACATGGGAGCAGTCCGTTAAGAGAGACCTGAAGGATTGGAGTATCACCAAAGAGCTAGCTATGGACAGGGGTGCGTGGAAGCTTGCTATCCATGTGCCAGAGCCATGAGTTGGTTGCGAGATCTTATGGATTTCACCTCTAGCCTACCTCAACTTGTTTGAAACTAAAGGCTTTGTTGTTGTTGTTGTAAATTTTCCATTGTATAAGCATACCTACTCATTTAGATTACATCAGACATTTCTACCCTGACCATGGGCTGCTTAAACTAACATGAGTTTCCTTTCTACAAATATTTATATATTTAAGTGTGTTTAGCACATTGTTTGTTTATAATAACTGTGGGCATGTACTGGGGAGAATTTGCATAGGATAACAACATATATTGATACTGATATTGTTATGACCGGCATATTAAGGGCTTAGCCCAGTTAGTTGTGGCCCAGTTTATCTTGTCGTTATTAGGGGCTTAGCCGAGTTATCTTATTAGGAGGATTATATAAACTCGTGTAAGGACCCATTTTGGGATTAAGCAAGAAGCAATCATATTTGCTCGGCTTCCTTAGGGAGCCGGGAGACCTAACCCTATCCGCCGCCCCTGCGCTCCTCTCTCTCGCGCGCGCACGCAATGACGGCGCCCCAGCGCTGGCGACCACGCCTTTCTCAACGCCATCCCTCCTTCCACCCTACAACCTGAGACCACGCCCTGGTAGGGATCCGGTTCCTACCAGATATACTCCCTCCGTTCATAATTATAAGACCTTTTAGAGATTTCAACATGAACTACATACGGACCAAAATGAGTGAATCTATACTTTAAAATATGTCTGTAGCAGGAAGGGTGTACTCACTCTTGTTGAGTTGACACACATTACAGTGAAGAACAAACTTGGAGGGAGAAAAATAAACCAGAAGGGACCCATTGTTTCTGTGCACCGTGCATTTTTCCTCTTCCTTCCATACTGTGCACGAGGCCTTAAGTAGCAAGCGTGGTTAGAAAAGTTGCCGTAGCGCGCCCTACAGAGTTGTACAAAGTCAGCAACCGTTTTGGGGCGCAAGCATAGGCAACACAGGACTGATGACGGGGTGGGGCGCGCAGTGAACTGGTTTTCTAATATACGTCCATATTGAAATCTCTAAAAGGTCTTATATTTAGAAACGGAGGGAGTAGAATTTACTTAGCTTCTATCCATTTCCCTTTATTCAGCCACGCGTATCACATTCTTATGAGTAAGCATGGTTTGTAAATACAAGTGTTCACAAAAATATTAATGATCGTGTCGTTTTTCAGGAATTGCAATGGACCAAATTGTTGTCCAAGGCCTGGATTCAAAACATGTAGTTGTAATGCTAATCAATCATCATCATTGCTTATCAGTCATAATCAATTCCTACTTTTTTTAACTTTCTCCTTTTTGGAAAAAGCGGAAGCATTATCAGTCAACTGAAAAGAGTATGTTATAAGTACAATGAAATCTGGGAAAAGAACTATGGTAATTCTTTCTCTTCTATTTGACCATCATACAATCTAATTCGCAACAAATTGGAGGAAAGTAATTTATTTTTCCCTACATTTATTTCTATAAGCAAGAATTTCACACACTTTTCCCCTTCCCAAACCCTAGAGTTCGAGGCACTGATCCCCAAGCCAAGGAGCCGATGCCGCCAGGAGGAGGAGGCGAGCATGGCTGCACGGGGCAGCACCATCCATTGGCGACCGCTCGCCGTGACGAGGGCGCTCCGTCCTATCCTATGCCGCCGCCTCCCCTCATTGTTCCCGTAGCTTCTGAGGTTTGCTCTACCGCCTGTTTCTTGTTCCAATCTTTGATTCATGAAAGGGAACCCGCTCGGGCGACTCGGACGGAGCCCCAAATCCGGCAGGATCGCCATACCTCCTATCCTCCCCTTTTGTCGCCGCTCGAGGAAGCCGCCGGGTGAAGCCCTGTCGGCTGATTGGGTGGTGCGGGCACCCAAGGGCGCGGGGGCACATCCCTCAGATCTAGGTCACGGCGGAGTGAGGCGGTGGCGTGGTGGTGGGTGGATGCGGCGGAGCTGCAGGGGCGCCGTGGGAGGGTTGGTGGTGCGGCTGTGCTGGTGTCGCGCAGGGCCGAGCGGGGGCCGGTGGTTCCAGATCGGGGGGTGGGCGCCTTCGTGGTCTCCGATCAGATCCTCTCGGATCTGGCCCCTAGGCGTCGGTGTGCGGCGCGGGGTGTTGGCAGCAGCCATGTTGGCAACTGCGTGGGTGTAGGCTGTGATGACGTGGTGGCGGTCCATGGTGATGGTGCGGGTCGGTTCGCGGAGGCTGCGGGACATGCTCCGGCATCTGGCCGTTGGCGAGCTACTCTTGTGGAGGTCCCTGGGTCCTCTCGCGGCAACAGGGTGTGGCCGTTCGGGCACCTCACGTCGCTGGGCGTGTGGCCGGTCCCTGCCAGATGCAGATCCAGGCCGGGAGTTGAGGTTGGGTGTCGCAAGAGGGTCACGTCTGGGAGAGGTGGGTGGCGCTGAAGCGGTCGGGCCACCCGTCACCGGCAGGGGTGCCGGTCATCGACATGGTCCGCTCCCGCTTCACCTCTTCTTCGATCTGGTGGCTCCCCGATCGATCTGGTTGTTCTAGTCGCTGGCGGCTTTGTCGGCGGTCGGAGATTGCCAATCGGCACATTGTTCGCAGCCTTGGAGGGCCTATGGGGTGTCTTGTTCCCCGGGCGGCGGCCCGGGTGGTGGGAGCTGCGATGCTGGTGGGTTGAGCTCGCGGCTTAGGTGCAGGCGACTAGCGTCCATGTAGGTGGAGTATGTTTGCCAGGGTGAAAACCATGTCTGGCTTTGGCTAGGCCGATGGAGGCGGCGCCCAGAGACATCGTCATCTTCCTGAAGTCTCCCTTGTGGTTACTCCTTTCCCTTCGTCGTGCTCTGGATGAAAATCTGGATCACTGGATTGGGTGGTGGCGGCGCTTTGGTGGGCACCGTCTTGGAGCTCACGGTTCGTCGACATTCAACTTCACCTCTTTACGGTTTCTCCGGGAAGGGCTCCGGCGGCTCCTTAGTGATGCTCACTGTCGATCTGTAGTCTACTTCGAGTTGTGTGGGGTGTTGTTGTTGAAGGTCTTTGGCACCTATGTATCTGGCCTTGGGTGAGTGTGGGTGTTGGTATGTTGTGTTGTGGTTTGTATCGATTGGTATGTTGGTTGTTGCTATATATATAAAGCAGAGCGAAAGCCTTTTTCTGTAAAGGGTATCAGGAATCTAAACGCCCGTCTCTATTATTTGTAGAAGAAGAAGAAGAAGAAGCACGAGCAGGAGCAGGAGCACGAGAAACACCCTGCTGGGAGCCTTCCTGAGGGCCCCCTTGTCGAGATCCTATCCCGGGTGCCCTACAAGTCACTGTGCCGCTTCAAGTGTGTGTCCAAACCGTGGCTTGCCCTCTGCTCTGACCCCGACATCCGCAAGAGGTCACCCAAGACCATGGTAGATTTCTTCCTCCGCAACTATGGCATCGGCCCCTGTTTCATTAACTTGTCTGGAAGAGGCCAGCCCCTGGTCGACCCTTCTCTCTCTTTCTTGCGTGAGAGCTTTACACTTCTCATCCCCCAGCAGTGCTGCGGTGGCCTTGTTCTCTGCAAATACTGGGAATCGCGTTATGTTGAGGAATATGAGTACAATCTTGTCGTGTGCAATCCTGCGACCAAGAAGTGGGCCGAGCTGCCTCCTAATCCTATACAATTGCAAGACGAAGACGAAGATGAAGTCGAAGAATATTTGTGTTTTGATCCAGCCGTCCCCTCCAGTTTCGTGGTACTCACACACACTTGGGATTTCACAGAAGTGGCAATCTACTCATCAGACACTGGACGATGGACTACGGTGGAGAGTGGTTGGACTGATGAGGCTCCTGTTGGTCTTCCTGTCTTCCTGAATGGTACTTTACATTTGATGACCCCTGAATATGCAATAGTCACAGTAGACACAGAGGGGAAGGTTTGGGGGCAAATTGATATTCCAGGCAACATGCGAGACAGCTCTGATTATCCGTTCATTGGACAGTCTCAGGGACGATTGTATGCTTGGTGTATAAATGATAATATTGATGTTTGCCAACTTTCAGTTTGGGCTCTTGAGGATTACGGTGGTGCAAAGTGGGCCTTGAAGGATACTGTTAACATTTCAGAACTGTTTGGAAGGAATTGTTGCAAATATGTGGAGCCCTTAGCAATTCATCCAGATTGTGATTTGATTTTCCTTGCTGACCGGAGGGGGAAGGCTATCTCATATGATATGGACAGCAAGAAAGTGCATGTTATCGGCACTTACAAAACATTCGTTGGTGCTGTACCTTATGTTCCATGTTTTGCGGAATGGCCGTCAGATGGTCACTGACCTTGCTGGAACTATATTGTCTTCATAAATTTAGCCTGGAGAATATGCAACACCTAGCAACACCTTCCAGTAGCTAATGCTTACTTGTATGAATGAGTCTAGGTATTTGATGTATCGGCTGCATCTAGTGCTAATCATTATGGTCACCTGTTAGCTCTTGGTGTGGGGTAACTGTGAGGGTATATTATCTATGTTTGAAATTGGTTGGATTTTCACCTCTTTATTTTTCGTTTAAGACTGGAGATGCTTATCTCTTGTTGCAAGTACATTTATCTTTTATGGACAACTTGTTATCCATCAGTTCTGAATATTGATATCGCCTTGTTCTTATATATGCACATGTTAAAGACTGGAGATGCCTATCTCTTGTACGTTTATTATTCTTCCATTTTATTTCACTTCATTAGGGGAAGAGGATTTTTCGAGGGGAGGAGAATAACATGACCCTCCAGTGTATTTTTAGTTCTTGTTTCGACGGAGCTCTGTGTGATCATTCTCCTACTTGAATTCTGACTATGCTGTCAGAGTAAATCTGTTTTTGAGCATCTTGCGATTTTGTTTACTGTGATGTTAGTTTACAGATTTTTCTCATCTTGTTCCAAAATTGTGCAGTGAGTTCCTAAATATGCAAATTGAATTGTTTGCATATTGTCCGAGATTATAACTGTTTGTCCAAGATGACATTTTTCCTTAGTGAAATATAATTACCAAAGGTTTTGATCAGTCAAGGCATTCATTTTCCCCTCATAAACCTAAACACTCCTTCCATGTGTCACTGCCATTTGGCAGCATCCACTAGAACGTAAAACACACACTGTATGACCACCAGTTCCTGGGCATCTAGCATTGCGATTGTCAGTGTTGGTTCCAGCGACAGTTTTCTTTACATGTATATATAAGCGTGAGCCTGAGAGACTATCTAGAGGATGGTCACTGACAGAGAAAATAAGCCAAGAACTATAGTCACCAAGGTGTCTCTTTCTTGCTTTCAAGCCCAAAACGCCGTTGCATCCCGAACTCCCGGTTCCTTCCAATCAGATACTAGTAAGGATTACAACATGGAAACCCTCTAAGTATTGTTCATAATTAAGCGGAAACTCTATCTTCCTTTGGCAGAGAAATAACAGAGTGCTGTAGTATTGATCCAGTTAACAAACATCATAACAGAGATGAAACTATTTTGACACCTCCTAATAAGGAATTAAAGAGCAGGGGCGCCTTGCTTTACTAACCCAAAGCATTCTAAGGAAACAAAATAACCAGAGCCAATTGCCTGGTAAGCCTGGAGAAATGCAATGGACTACCAAGGCAAAATAAATAAATAAAGTGATGCCACTTTGCATCTCCTTATAAAGCAAGCACATAGGCATTCATATACCAACAGAACTACCTGACTACCTGATACTATTACAAAGTCTGGAAACCAGGCAAGCACCCATTGTGCAACTAAAATATCTACTAATGTTAAAGATCTAGAAACCATGAACTGTTACCATTGCCAAAATACTAGACATCACTCTGCCGAGGGCATGGCAATCAGCTTCATCACAGCAGAAGGACAGCTCATATACACATGCTGGAAGCTTTTAGTGGCCACAACTGCCCTCCAGTTTGCAGGGGAGCTGAGGAAATCAAAGCATGCCTTCTTCAGCCCAACGCAGTGGTGCTGATCAGCGAGAGCCAGGATGGTCGCAACTGTGCCTACATCGATGTACCCGCATAGCTTTTCCTCGCAAACCAGCTTCAGCCTCTCCATGTCATACCTGTCTGCCGCGACAAGCAGATGCTGGAACATGGTATCTTCATCTTCTTCTTTTGTCTCTAGTAACCTGTCGGTGTAGGCGAAATAGAGCAACGCCTTGAACACCTGAGCCTCTATGTCATCTATGTGTATGACTCCGGATGTTTCGCCTTCCTTCCTTGCGCCGAAGAGCTCCGCACACTGAAGACCGGCGATCGGGAGGCGAGCACGCATCGGTGTGCGGCGAACGTCTCACTGCTGACCTGAAACACCACATCGGCGCCCTTCTCGGTCTTAAGGAGATCGCCGAGGTGGGGCGGGCAAACAAACTTTGGGGCAGCAGCCTCGGCCATCTTGGTGGAGAACCCGTTGATGACAACAATGTCACACCTGATTGTGAAGGAATCATCTTTGATGTCAGGTGCCAAAGAAGTTCAGTTATCGGACGGCTGTCAAGCGTCAAGAAGAAAGGATCCGACGGCTCGCTTCGCTCGCCCATCCGACGGCTCGCTTCGCTCGCCCGTTCCCTGTACCGTTTCAGCAGGTTGCCGGTCACTGTTACCGTTTAGCTGGTGTCGAGGCTATATAGCAGCCAGCGCTGTGCGCTTGTAGCCATTCATTCGATTCCCAGGAACTACCAAACAATGTATACCTAAACCTCCCTCTGTGAGGAATATACTTTAGCATATTCGAGTTAATACAAGCAAGTTAGAACCCTAGATCGAGTTCCTCGCTAGAAATTCTCCCGATCTGCTAGTGGGGTGTGACAATTGGTATCATGAGCCAGCGATTTCCTCGGCGGCGCGATCGCGCGTGTTCGTGCTGAAATTTTTTTCCCCTCCCTTCCCACCCTTGGTTGGCGACAGCGGCGGTGTTCACGGGTTTGGGACCAGGAATTGGCGGAGCAGGCGGTGGTGTTTTGTTCGTTGGCAGCTCGGAGGGCGGTACTGGTTGCTGAGACACCTCGTCTCGGTGGTGAAATCCCAGGTACGCGCACGAGTGGTGCTGTTCGGTGGCGTACATTTTGGCGGCGGCAGGATCCGTGAGCGGTGCGGGTTGCCGTTGTTGCGGTGGTAAAATTCCTCTCCGTTAGCGTGATCATGGGGCGTTCGAAGCCGAGCATCGACGAGTCTGAGCTCGCTGAACTTCTTCAGCTCAAGGAAGACGTGCTGACAAATCGAGAGGATACTACTGGGCTTCGCGAAGAGGTTGATCTGTTAAGGAAAGAGGTGAGTATCACAAATGCCAAGCAAGATGACATGAATACGGTACTCTCAACAGTACAGAAAGCAGTTTTTGCCCTCAGTAATCAGTTAACTACAATTACTGATGTTCTGAAGAATCTGGGCGCTCATGGAGCCAGTTCCTCTGCTCAACTAACATCCAGAGTTACAGAGCAGCAAGGGGGAAGAACAGATCCACCTCCCATTGTTCAGACAGGCATTGAAAATCCCAAGGAATCAGTTGAACAGGGACAAAGGCAAGTCACAGAGGAATTAAGGAAGCGTTTACTGTTGGAACATGAAAAAACAAGGCAGTATACCCTACTTAGTGCTTCTAGATTGCCCCCTATTCAAATTGGACAGAGATCAGCTCCTCCCGGGTTCACCAGAGCAAGCCCACAAGAGATTCCATCAGAAAATGCAAGCCCTACTACCCAAATGAAAACTGCTAGAACAACATTCATCCCTCAGCCAAATCAAGCTGAAGCAACTGTATTCTGGGAAGAATACTACAGGAATTATGAGAAGGAAATGAGAACACAGTTCCTAAAGAACATTACCAAGGGTCCTAGAATGGATTTCCCAAGGTTTGATGGTGATAATCCTGGAGGATGGATCATACAGGCTGAAAAATACTTTCAAATGTCTGGAGCTCCTAATGAATATAAAGTGTCACTTGCACAACTTTATTTCACTGACAGAGCTGATGTTTGGTTAAGGAGGTCAGGTCTACTGAAGAAACAACCTACATGGCCACAATTCTGTGAAAAGGTACTCAAAAGATTTTCTCCCACAAGCTCTTATGATCTAACCGATAGATTTACTGCATTCAAACAAGGAAACATGTCCATATCTGAGTACACAGATAAGTTTGAGTCCCTGATGGCAGAAATGCAAGAAGAAAACCCTTCACTATCTGAAGAGTGGTTCATCAAATGTTTTGTCAATGGAATGGAACCTCAAATCAAATTCCAACTCAGACCATTGAGACCCCCTTCTCTGACTGAAGCTTATTGGTTAGCTGTAGATATGGAGCAGTCCTTAATTCCCAAAAAGAATTCCTTTCCAAACAGTTACCAGAAAAACCCTTACAACTCTTTCAAAACACCTGGGTTTGAAACTAAATTGCCTGAGCAGAAATTACCTGCAGTAGTACAAAAAGCCAGAGAGCCTGGTAAATGCTGGAGATGTGGTGATAATTGGTTCCATGGACATAAATGCAAACAAGCTCCTGTGATCAATATGTTGACAGGAGAAGAACCAACAGAACCAGGGGAAGAACAGGACAATGGGTCAGAACATGAACCAGAAGAAAGTGAGGAGGTTCAGGAGAAATGCATGAAAATCTCTGCACAAGCTATGGACCCTGATAGTGTTAACACCATTTCCATATTGATTCAGGTGGGAGGAAAACAGGCTGTTGCCTTGATTGATTCATGAAGTAACTCTACTTTCATGAACTTGCAGTTTGCCCTCAAAACAAATTGCACCATTTTGAAAGACAAAAGCAGATCAGTGGCAGTTGCAGGTGGAGGAAAATTGTGGTCTGGAGCTTATATTCCAAACACTTATTTCACTGCAGCCAAACAGAAGTTCCTTCAGACATTTAGAATATTGGAAATTCCTGGTCATGATGTGGTTTTGGGTTGTGACTGGTTAGCTAAGCATAGCCCCACATCTTTTGATCACATCCAAAGAACAATTACTGTTCACAAAGATAGGGCACTACCTGTCACCATTCCTGCTTGTGATGTTATGGCAAATGCAACTGAGGTGGATGAGAAAGAGATGAACAAGCTCTTCCTTAAAAAGGCACCAGGATTTGCCTTATACTTGATAAATACTCTAAGGGAAAAACCTCAGAAAAGTGCTGGATCTGACACTCTAAACCTTGCTACACGAGAGAATGTTTCTAACACTGGTGAAACAGGGCAACAAAACAGTAGTGCGGAGAACAAGTCTGACACAAAGAGCAGTGTCTCTGAGTTCACCATTGTAAAAGCAAATGAGACAAATATGTTGAAACAAAATATAGAGGAAAACAACTACAAGTTTCTAAGCAACACTGAACTGCCTGTTCCTATGCAAGAATTGTTACAGAAATTTCCGGATATTTTTGCTGAACCAGAAGGACTGCCACCAGTGAGAGCTTTTGATCATGAAATCCCATTACAACCAGGTGCAATTCCCCCCTCTTCCCGACCTTACATAATCCCTCACAGACACAGATAGGAAATGGAACATCAAGTGCAAAAGCTACTGTCCAACAGAATCATCAGAGAAAGCCAGAGTCCATATGCTGCACCAGCTATTTTGGTTGCTAAAAAGGATAATTCTTGGAGGCTGTGCCAGGATTTCAGAAACCTAAATGCTCTCACTATTAAAAACAAATTCCCTATACCTGTTATAGAAGATTTGTTGGATGAACTGCAAGGAGCCAAATACTTTACCAAGCTTGATTTAATATCTGGATACCACCAAATCAGGATGAGTGAAAAGGGTATTCATAAAACTGCTTTCATAACTCATTTTGGACATTTTGAATATTTGGTAATGCCTTTTGGCCTTGCAAATGCCCCAGGCACCTTTCAAGCCCTCATGAACAGCATTTTAGCTCCTTATCTCAGGGTTTTTGTGTTGGTATTCTTTGATAATATCTTGATTTTCAGCAAAACTCTGGAAGAGCATGTTCAACATGTGGAAACTATACTTAATGTTCTCAGGAAGGAGAAATTATATGTGAAGCTCTCCAAGTGCCTCTTTGCAGTTAAACAAGTGGAATATCTGGGTCATATAATTTCTGGTGAGGGTGTTGCTACTGATCCCGCTAAGATTGTGGCTGTAGCTGACTGGAAAACCCCTACAACTGTAACCCAATTGAGAGGATTTCTGGGTCTTTGTGGGTATTATAGAAGATTTGTTAAAATTTTTGGACCAATTGCAAGACCCTTGCATGATCTTTTGAAGAAAGACAGTTTCCAGTGGACAGTAAAACAAGATAATGCTTTCCAAGCTCTGAAAACAGCACTTATTACTACACCAGTTTTAGCTTTACCTAATTTCTCCTTGCCATTTGTCATTGAGACTGATGCATCTGGTGTGGGATTGGGAGTAGTAATGATGCAGAATGGCAGAGCTATTGCTTACTACAGTTCCTCATTGTGCCCAAGAAATGCTGCATTATCCACATATGAGAAGGAAGCTTTGGCTACAGTAGAAGCTTTAAAAAGGTGGAGACATTACTTGGTGGGTCACAAACTGATCATCAGAACAGACCATCAAAGTTTGAAGTTCATGACTGACCAGAAATTACATACTGGAATTCAACACAAGCTGATGTTGAAACTACTGGAGTTTGACTTTCAGTTGGAATACAAAAAAGGAAAGGACAACACAGTAGCTGATGCACTATCCAGGAAAGACCAGTTAAATGCAATTTCCTTGATCACACCAAAATGGACAAAAGAAGTGGAAAAATCTTATCAAAAGGATGCAAAAGGTAAGGAGTTACTGGAGAAACTGCTGCTAGCTCCTAATTATACAGTCCAACATGATTCTCTTCATAATGGTCTTATAAGGCACAAGGGTAGAATCTACATTGGGAATGATGTAGAACTCAAATCCAAACTCATACAAGCATTACATTCATCAGCTTTGGGAGGGCATTCAGGCAGAAAAGCTTCTTATGAAAGGATAAAGAAAATTTTCTATTGGCCTGGCCTCAAATCTAATGTCGAAAAATGGGTGACAGGATGCCCTGTTTGTCAGAAAAATAAGGGGGAAACTTGCCATTATCCTGGGCTACTTGACCCTCTGCATATTCCTGATATGGCATGGACTCATCTGAGTATGGATTTCATAGAAGGACTTCGAAAGTCACAAGGGAAGGAAGTGATTTTTGTGGTTGTTGACAGGCTCACAAAGTTTGCACACTTCCTTACTCTCTCACATCCTTTTACTGTGAAGACAGTGGCTCAAGTATTCATTGACAATATCATTAAACTGCATGGCCCTCCTATTGCCATAGTATCTGACAGAGACAAAATTTTCACTAGTCAGCTATGCAAGGATATTTTTGCAGCACTGAAAGTTGACTTGAGATACAGTTCAGGTTATCATCCACAATCGGATGGCCAAACCAAGAGGGTTAACCAATGCATTGAAAACTATCTCAGGTGTCTCACTTCAGCTCATCCAACCAAGTGGGTACAACATTTACCAATGGCTGAATATTGGTACAATAGCTCATTTCATTCTTCTCTGAAGAAGACCCCGTTTGAGGCTCTTTATGGTTATCCTCCTCCACAACTCAATGAATATGTCATTCAGAACAACGAGGCTCAAGAATTGTTAACAGACAGACAACAACTGTTGGTTGATCTGAAGGACAACTTGCATCGTGCTCAGGATAGGATGAAAAAGTTTGCTGACCGCAAGCGCACGAAAAGATCCTTTCAGGAAGGCGACATGGTATATCTGAAGATGCAACCTTATCATCTGAATGCTTTTGGAGTCAAAACACACATTAAACTCCAAAGCAAATTTTATGGCCCATTTAGGGTGTTACACAAGGTGGGAAATGTGGCCTATCATCTCCTATTGCCTGATGGAGCTAAGATCCACCCTGTTTTCCATGTCAGTCAGTTAAAGCGCCATTTTGGTCCTCAGGTTGTTCCTTGTGCTGATTTGCCGTTGCTAACAGAGGAGGGCAATATCAAGCAGGAACCAGCACTGGTTTTGCAAACGCGCCAAATCCCGAGAAACAACCTACCCGTTGTGCAATGGTTGGTCCAATGGGCGAACCTACCTCCGGAAGATTCCTCGTGGGAAGATGCAGATTTTATCAAACATACATTTCCGGCCTTCTTCAAGCAAACAGTTGAGGGTTGGCGTCACGGACGTTCATACTTGAGACTCCTTGAGGACAAGTTCGTTTTCTCGAGGGGGCATTGTCAGGTGCCAAAGAAGTTCAGTTATCGGACGACTATCAAGCGTCAAGAAGAAAGGATCCGACGGCTCGCTTCGCTCGCCCGTTCCCTGTACCGTTTCAGCAGGTTGCCGGTCACTGTTACCGTTTAGCTGGTGTCGAGGCTATATAACAGCCAGCGTTGTGCGCTTGTAGCCATTCATTTTCCCATGAACTACCAAACAATGTATACCTAAACCTCCCTCTGAGGAATATACTTTAGCATATTCGAGTTAATACAAGCAAGTTAGAACCCTAGATCGAGTTCCTCGCTAGAAATTCTCCCGATCTGCTAGTGGGGTGTGACACTTGAGATGCTTGGATTTCTCAAAGGCTTCCCTTTTGACGAACTTTGAAGTCCCCCAGCCAGAGCTGCCTGCGTAGTTCCTCACTGGTTCCGATGCCAAAGAAGGCACTTCCTGCTGCACCTGCACCGCGTCGGGGAACCAGAAAATGTGGTGCGCTTTCACCTCCCTGCTGACGTTGTCGTCAAGACGCAGGAAAAAGGATAGGTAATCCGCTGACTCCGATGTTTGGCCGTTGGGGTAGGAATCGATGTGCCAGCGATGGCCGACTTTAGGGGTTTTCCAGTGGGGAGAGTCTTGGTGCAGGAGTAGCCATCGACCGTGAGAAGGTGGTGCCCGCTCGCCCTGTCGGCGACGATGGCGGAGGCGGACATCAACGGCTTCCCGCGGACCGCGAGCCTTCTCTGAGGGTGGGAAGTTGGCAACTTTATCTCCTCCGTCTCTGGCGACCGCGCTTTTTTGGAGGGGATTTGCTGCTGCTACCGCTTTGCTAGGGTTCAAGCGCCGAATGGGGAAAGCCGGAAAGGGCATGGATGGATGAACCGAAAAAATATATGAAGCGACGCCAAGAAGACGGGGCGTATTTTTTACTGGACTCTTGGGCGAAGTACTTGATGGTTTAGCTGGGCCGGGCCTAATAGTCTTCCTGGCCTTTATGGTGATCTTTGGGGGGAAAAAATCCGCTCCATTTGTTTTTTTTCAAACAGGGGGATAAACCACCGACCAACACTAGTGCCAAAAATGCTTTTATATTATGCCACGGATGGAGTATTAAATATTGATGATGCCAAACAAATCTAGTTAAAAGATTGGAGGTCATCATATAGGACAAGCTAAAAATCCCACCTTATACCCATATGATATATCCCCACACAAAGGGTGCAATGCTCCAAGACAACACCTTCAAGGAGCAATCGTTGTCCGCACGCCGACGTTGGTTGGTCCAACCAGATGCGAGACAAAGGATTTTCATCCTCGAAGCGGATATTTGAACCAACACCTCCAATAAGGAAATGACGCATGGACGTCGATCCTACCTGATCAAGCCAGAAGGCTGGACATGGATTTTTACATGAAGAGAATACATCTGCTTTTTCTTGGTCATAGTCACCATCCATCACTCTACCAGCTTGCTCACACAAAACTCGCTGGCCAAAGGAGAAAGTCTTTGGAAGGAAAGACTCATCGGGCCGCCATGTCACTCCTGATCATTGTTTTACCACCTTCCCACCGACATCCGATGGTCGTCGTATGCGCCATGGCAGTGCCTAGCATCTATCACTGCCAGATGCGGCAGCTAGATTCCAATGTCAGCACTAACCCACAATCAAGACATAACTGACATTGCCGACAACCCGATCTCCGGATCGCTGCTATGTTACCTATTTTGCACAACCAAAATCTGCCATGGCAGTGTTTTTGGTTGATACTCGTATTTGTTTTAGCTATTTTTCTTCAAAAACTAACAAACGTCGGGTTATGTAACAGCCTGACCGATTCTTCAACACTCTGCTAGAATAGAGCTCGACCTCAGCTAGCTGATCGTGGGATGTCACAGTTGTGGTGGATCGTGCTGATAGAGTTGGGCGACTAGCACCAAGATCATCGTTCAATCGGTATAAACGGAACAAAGGGAAAAACAAAGCAAGAGTCTTGTGGGCTGCGCAAAATCTGTTGTGTCCGAAATTCATGTGCGTTCTTGAGAGAATTTAAACTGCACTCACCATTGCCTGATGTAGTACGCAATACTCTCGGCCGATGGAGTAAATCGTTACAAAGGAGTGTCATATGTGTTAGAGTTATAATATAAGTCATGTACCCCTTTGTATTTATCCCGTTGTATAAGGGGTTTCCTGCATATGTTCCACACCTGTACATGTATATATATCGGCCTATGGCCTCATGGGAATACAAGTTGCATATTTCCTAACATGGTATTAGAGCCCTAGGGTTTTTTTTTTCCGCACGCCGCAACTCGTGCTCGATCCCGTCGTGCACGGCCGTTTCCGTTTCCTTCTCTCCGGACGGCCGCTGCTGCTTCCTCTCCTATTCTGCTCCGGTGGAATCTTACCCATCCATCCACGCCAGGTCCTGATCCACCACCCCGGCCTGAAGCATCCACGCCCGCCGGCTTCCTCAGCACGCGCTGGGGCGCTGCTTCTTCTGGATGCCACAGCCGCCACGTGGTCTGCAAGGTCGGGCAGACTAATCCGGCCGCTCGCTGTTGGCCTGTGACGGCCCGCCTGAACCTGACGTGTGCATGTACAAGTCTCATCCCAATGTGCTTGTTCACATGCGGCTGCTGCACCATCTTCCTCCCGTGAAGGCCCGTGACGTGGTGCACTAGCCTCCCCCACTTGATTCTGCTCCGCCGCCGCCTACTGATTCCGATCTGATTTGCTCGGCCGCTGTGTTGGCTGTTTGACTGGTTGTCTTCCGATAAAAAAAAAAGAAAAAAAAGAAGAAAAAAAAGGAAGCATCATGTCGTCGGGTACAATTTCCTCTCCACACTGTCCGCTGATTTTGGAAAGCGTACCCTACACTGATCCTGTCTCGCATATGCGCTTTTCCTCGGTGCTTGGTGCTCGTCAGCCTGTGACGTCGTCCGCTACGGCATCTTCCGCCTGTTGTGTTGGTCACTCCTCCGCGACTCTTCTCCCGACCTCTGCACATGGTGACCGTCGCTCTACGTCGACTCCTCTCGCGACTTTCACTGGTAGTGCTGGTGCATATGGTTCCGTCGACTCCGCCTCGCACAGGCGTCTTCCATTGACGATTGGCGCTTGTCTACATACGGCCTCGTCTCCTCCACCGGCCTGTGTGGATACTACTGGTCATGCTACACCGCCACATCTAGCGGCTTCCACAGGTGGTGGTGGCCGCTTCTCTCCCGGTGCTCCCGGTGCTACTGCGTCGACTACTTCAGCTGTGTACTTCACTGAGGAGGAGATTGCGCGACTTCGCGCCCTGCTGGTTGCCTCAGACTCTCTATTGTCGGGCGCATCTACGTCGACCTCTTCAGTTGCGCCCCTGACCGAGCAGGAGATTGTGCGAGTTCGATGCCTGCTAGCTCCATCCTCCGGTTCTCCATCGACAGGTTCTGCTGGTTCTGCTGCTGACTCTTCTGGCATTGTGAGACCACCTTCTACACAAGCAGGTACATCTCCGTGGATTCTTGATACTGGAGCATCTTTTCATATGACTCATGATTCATCCACTCCGTCCTCTACTCGACCTCTCGATTCTCCTGTTCATGTTCTTACTGCTGATGGTACCTCTCTCCCGGTTATTGGCCGAGGCATTCTTAGCACTTCTTCTTTTCATGTTCCTGATGTTGCTCATGTTCCCCGACTTACCATGCAGCTCATTTCTGGTGGACAAATTGTTGACTCTGGTTGTCGTGTCATTCTCGACTTTGACTCTTGTTCCATTCTGGACCGCCATACTGGTACTCTCCTTGGTGCCGGTCCTCGACGTCGTGACTCTCAGGGTCTCTGGGAGCTTGACTGGCTTCATCTTCCGTCCGCTGCTGCTGCCGCCAGTCTCTCCTCCTCTGTTGCCTTGTCTACCAGCTCTTTTCAGTAGTGGCATCATCGCCTTGGTCACCTATGTGGCTCTCGTCTCTCATCCTTAGTTCGACGTGGTCTTCTTGGATCCGTCTCCGGCGGTGTGTCTTTAGACTGTCAGGGCTGTCGGCTTGGTAAACAGGTCCAGTTACCTTATCCTCACAGCGACACTGTGTCTCAGCGTCCTTTTGACCTTGTTCACTCTGATGTCTGGGGTCCAGCTCCCTTTTCCTCGAAGGGAGGTCATCGCTACTATATTATCTTCATAGATGATTTCTCTCGGCACACATGGATATATTTTATGTCTTCTCGTAGTGAGGTCTTATCTATCTATAAGCATTTTGCTGCCATGGTCCACACTCAGTTCTCTACGCCTATTCGTGTGTTCCGTGCTGACTCTGCTGGAGAGTATATCTCCAAGATGTTGCGTGGAGTTCTTGCCGAGCAAGGTACTCTTGCTCAGTTCTCTTGTCCTGGTGCTCATGCTCAGAATGGCGTGGCTGAGCGCAAGCATCGTCACCTTCTTGAGACGGCTCGTGCGTTGATGATCGCCGCCTCTCTTCCACCTCATTTTTGGGCCGAGGCTGTTTCCACTTCCACCTATCTCATCAACCTTCAGCCTTCCACTGCTTTGCAGGGTGGCGTTCCTTTCGAGCGTCTCTTTGATCGTTCTCCTGATTACTCGGTGCTTCGTTTGTTTGGTTGTGTTTGCTATGTTCTTCTAGCCCCTCGTGAACGCACCAAACTGTCCGCTCAGTCTGTTGAGTGTGTCTTCTTAGGCTATAGTGATGAGCATAAGGGCTATCGTTGTTGGGATCCTATCGGTCGTCGGATGCGTATTTCTCGGGATGTAATTTTTGATGAGTCTCGTCCTTTCTACCCGCGTCCATCTTCCTCAACCTATTCAGTGGAGGATATCTCTTTCCTCACTTTTCCTGACACACCTCCCTCTGTGCCCAGTATGCCTATTCCTCGTCCTGCTGTTGCAGATCCGACGCCATCCTCTCCTACAGATTCTTCTCCATCTTCATCACCGCCACATTTCCCATCTCCACCTTCATCACCGATACCTTCCCCTTCTCCACCTTAGTCCTCGCTACATTCCCCGTCTCCACCTCCAGTGATTCCACCTCTTCCCTCCTTTCCTTTTCATTATACTCGTCGTCCACGTGTTCTAGATAAATCCACTGACGTGCCATCTACTTCTGGTGGGTCGTCCTCCTCATCCCAGCCGCCTTATGGTCTTCGGGCTCGGCCTCGCCCTCCCCCTGACCGCTATTCTCCTAGTCGATATGCTCTTTCGGCTATACTCGAGCCTACATCTTATCGCGATGCTCTTGTTCATCCTGAATGGCAGTTTGCGATGGCAGAGGAGCTTGCTGCTCTTGAGCGTACCGGCACGTGGGATCTTGTTTCTCTTCCTCCCGGTGTTCGTCCCATCACTTGTAAGTGGGTCTACAAGGTTAAGACTCGCTTTGATGGTTCTCTTGAGCGTTACAAAGCTCGTCTTGTGGCTCGTGGTTTTCAGCAGGAGCATGGTCGTGATTACGATGAGACATTTGCTCCTGTGGCCCATATGACCACTATCCGCACACTTCTCGCTGTGGCCTCTATTCGTCATTGGTCTGTTTCTCAGCTTGATGTTAAGAATGCCTTTCTTAATGGTGAGCTGCGTGAGGAGGTATACATGCAGCCCCCACCTGGGTATTCTGTTCCTGATGGCATGGTCTGTCGTCTTCGTCGCTCTCTCTATGGCCTTAAGCAAGCCCCTCGTGCCTGGTTTGAGCGTTTTGCCTCTGTGGTGACTGCCGCTGGTTTTTCAGCGAGTGATCATGATCCAGCGTTGTTTGTCCACATTTCCACTCGTGGTCGGACTCTTCTTCTTCTCTATGTTGATGACATGATCATCACTGGCGACGACCCTGAGTATATTGCCTTTGTAAAGGCTCGTCTTAGTGAGCAGTTTCTTATGTCTGATCTTGGACCTCTTCGCTACTTTCTTGGGATTGAAGTCTCTTCTACCTCTGATGGCTTTTTTATATCCCAGGAAAAGTATATCCAGGATCTTCTTGCTCGTGCTGCTCTTACTGACGAGCGCATTGTTGAGACTCCTATGGAGCTCAATCTTCACCTCCGTGCTACTGATGGTGATCCTCTCCCTGACCCGACGCGTTATCGTCATCTTGTTGGCAGTCTTGTCTATCTAGCTGTCACTCGTCCAGACATCTCTTATCCAGTTCATATTCTGAGTCAGTTCGTCTCTGCTCCCACATCGGTTCACTATAGTCATCTCCTTCTTGTTCTTCGATATCTTCGGGGCACGATCTCTCACCGTCTATTCTTTCCTCGCTCCAGTTCTTTACAGCTTCAGGCCTATTCGTATGCTACGTGGGCTAGTGATCCCTCAGATCGCCGTTCACTTTCTGCTTACTGTGTTTTTCTTGGTGGTTCTCTCATTGCCTGGAAGACGAAGAAACAGATTGCAGTCTCCCGTTCGAGTGCCGAGGCTGAGTTGCGAGCAATGGCTCTTTTGACGGCAGAGGTGACTTGGTTACGGTGGTTACTTCAGGATTTTGGTGTTTCTGTCACTACACCGACTCTGCTCTTATCTGACAGTACAGGTGCTATTAGCATTGCGCGTGATCCTGCGAAGCATGAGCTCACCAAGCATATTGGTGTTGATGCTTTCTATGTGCGCGCTGGTGTGCAGGATCAGGTTATTGCTCTTCAGTATGTGCCTTCTAAGTTACAGTTGGCGGATTTCCTGACGAAGGCCCAGACTAGAGCACAACATGGCTTTTATCTCTCCAAACTCAGTGTTGTTCATCCACCATGAGTTTGAGGGGGGGTGTTAGAGTTATAATATAAGTCATGTACCCCTTTGTATTTATCCCGTCGTATAAGGGGTTTCCTGCATATGTTCCACACCTGTACATGTATATATATCGGCCTATGGCCTCATGGGAATACAAGTTGCATATTTCCTAACAATATGCAACATCACTAGTAGGCATCGTCGAGGACGCGAGATAGGAAGGGAGGAGGACAATCTCGCCATGCTGGTGGAGGATGGGGCCGTCGCCGCCGCCGGATTCGAGGTTGCCAACACGGGTGGGGAGGAGGACGGCGACGCCACCCGCCTCGTCTCATGGAAGGAGGTGGAGGCGCGATACCACGCCACGCTCACCGAGGAGTCGAGAAGCGCATGGCGGAGGCACAACTCGAAGCCGATGTGTCGGCGCCGTGGCTAAGCTCCTTGCCATCCGGGACCTTGATGACGAGAACCACACCATCCTAGAGTCCATGGAGGATGAGCCCATGGTGACAGCGAGCCACCACGAGGTGCTCATGCGTGAAAAGACAACCAAGAGGTTTTCCTAGAAGCAAACACCCTTTAAAGAGTGCGTAATAGCTCACTGATCGAGCGCCCTTGCGCTGAAGATGAACGGGGCTAAGAGATCTGCCAAGCTGTGGTTGGATCCTATCTTTAACTGCACATAACACTAGCCTACTAGTGATTGATGATCTTACCTTCCCATCTTTGGCTGTGTACATCATGATGATGAAGAGGCCGGGGTCTTTCCCCTTTAAGAAAAAACCTTCCCGAGAGTCAAGGAACAACAGATGAGATAGCCTAAAGCCGCCCCCTGGGTAATAGGCTTCCTTTTCCGGTTTAGGCTTGAGATAAAACAAGGGACATGTCTAATAATAACAACCCTTATTCCTATTTTGGCACTTTCGATTTTAGGGCTTTTAGCCCCTGTTACTGAAGGACCAGACGATTGAGGAAATAAAGAGAATGGTGGCCCCTTTCCTTTTGCCCAGGGGGCATCGTCGTCGGGGACAGGCTCTGACGACAACACGTTGTGGATTTTCCCAACCACTAATGACCACAGGCTTCGACGACGACACGTTGTGGATTTGCCCAGCCGCTAACGGCCACGAGGTCGGCGGCTCCGGTGCGGCTGTGGTAGAGGTCTACTCCGACAAGGAGTAAAACACCTCATGTTACACTGGTAGAAAAAGGGCCTGTTGTCCCGGTTCGTAAGGCCTTTTGTCCCGGTTCTGGAACCGGGACTAAAGGGTCGGTACTAATGCCCTGTCCCTTTAGTCCCGGTTCAATCCAAAACCGGGACAGATGGGCCTCCACGTGGCCTGTGCGCGGAGCCCAGGCAGGAGACCCTTTGGTCCCGGTTGGTGGCACCAACCGGGACCAATAGGCATCCACGCGTCAGCATTTCTGTGGTTGGGGTTTTTGTTTTTTTGAAAGGGGGGGGGGGTGTTTGGGGGTTTTGGGGGGTTAATTTAGGTGTTTCATATATTGTGTTAGCTAGCTATAATTAATAGAGAGAAGTGTCCTCTCTTATGTCCGTGCTTGGTCGACGCTACGTACTATACATACGTATAGAGAGGACTAGACACGCTAGCTAGCTAGTAAGCAAACGAAGGAAATAGAAGATCGTCATGAACATATATGCATACAGAGAGAAGTGATATCGACCACCTCTCCTTCTCCGAGAGATTGGTCGAACAACAAGTTCTCGTATATCTATCCGACACTACCGGCTACATATATACAATAATTATCTCTTACAAATATAATCATACGGAATCATGGTCCACATAGTATTCTCCGTCTTCAGCGATCACGTGGTCAAGAAAGAATGCCGCCAATTCCTCTTGAATTGCTCGCATGCGAGCTGGTGCTAGGAGTTCATCCCGCTTCCGAAACATCTAATTTGAAGAAGGGGGTCAATACATATATATATGAATGAATGAAACTCAACACAAATGATGGTAATAAAATAAAATTGTGAATGTTGTTATTTACGTACTTCATATTGTTCGTCAGAGTACCCGCCCCGCTCACAGGTCGTGTGGCGGATGGATTCGCAGACGTAGTATCCACAGAAATCATCCCCTTGTTCCTGCCACAACCACTTTACAAGAAATAGAGGTCAATCAAACTGATAAGCAATAATGCTAAATGGTATTGATGAAACTAGCGCTTGAATCACTAGGAGATGCGCGGAACATGCTACTATAGTACTTACTTTTGGGTGTCTAAATTCCAGCTCCTTCGGCAGTCCCGGAACTTTTCTGGTGAATTTTCTCCAAACCCTGCTGGACAAAGAAAACAATTACTTGATATCAGGAAATGAACAAAGTTGCTGATATGGTGGATAATGATCGATTTAACTTACTTCTTGAGGATTTCAGTCATGTCTGCATACTCCTGGGGATCTTTTCGTTTAGAGTCCAAGATAGTTACTACTCCCTGCTCAAGCCTAATCTCTAGGAGAATATAGTGGTACTTGCGCACGCATGCATAACTCATCAATTACATTACTATAACCTGGACTAATATATAAGGGAAACCGAATATGCACAAGACAGTAACACTCACTTGAAGTTGTAAGGAAAGAGTATTATATCTTTGTTTTCATTTTTTGAATGATCGTAGCAAGTTGGCCTTGGTATCTTCGGGACGATGTTCAACCTCAGTTGCATCTATGAGATATGTGTTAACGAACCCAATATCACCGATTTGTCTTTTCTTCAATTCGGCGATCTTCAATCTGCATAATATAGTGAGGATAATTATAAATACATGCAATGAAAGAGATGAGCTATATAGAGAGACTTAATGACAGAAGTAGTAGTACTTACAGATAGTAGCAGGTGATCGTTGTTTTATCGAGGGCCAATTGATTGAAAAACTGATAGAACTCCTCAAATGGAATAGGCAACAGTTCAATTCCAATGAGGTCATGCTCCGGTTTAACTCTCGCATACAAAGTACTCCTCCCCCCAGACTCTCTGCAGATTTTCAAGTACCAATCATGTAATCTTCGCATCATCGTTGTTAAAGATTTTTCATCTTTGACGAGAGGCTTCCCGTACTCGTATCTGTGTATCTGCACCTCCATGGGATCATAATGTACATCGTCGGGCAGGTAATCGTCAACATTGCAATAACCGGGCACCATCCTCGGATCGACGATGTCGCTAGGCACCTTGAGCGGGGAGCACGATTGCTTCGCTTGTTCGCCGAGCTGGGCAATTTGTTTCCCAGCTGCTCGTCGTTCTTTCAGCCTTTGATCACTGACTGTACTTCCCGACCGCTCCGCTTCGGCCCATGTCTTTGCAATAATGCGCTCATAGTTGCCTTTCGGCGGAGACTTGGGTGGTTTTGCCAGGGCAGCCAGAGTGCGCTTCACTTTCACCGGATCTACCTTCTCCTCCGGAGGTGGATGTCTCTTTGCTTTCAACCCTTGAAACCAGTCATCCACTTCGGTTCGCGCGATCTTTGCGTTCTCCTCCGAGGTCCTCTCGTATGGTAACTTCTGTGGACTCTTCAGAGAAGGACCGAATCTGTATGTCCTCCCGCCTCTGGTTGTACTGCTAGACGCCGGCCGAGCAGACGGAGCGGTTGTCTTCTTTACTTGCTTACGAGGCGGAGGAGAAGGACTACGACGCGCTGGAGCAGCTGCCGGAGCGGCGGCGGGTCTCTTCCGCCCTTGCTGACGAGGCGGAGAAGGAGGAGGCTGGCTGCTCGGGCGCGCCGGCGCAGGCAGAGAAGGAGGCGGAGTGCCGCCACACGCCGGAGAAGGAGCCGGCCGAGGGCCCTGATCGTCACTCGCCGGAGGAGGAGGCGGTGGAGGAGGCGGAGTGCCCTGACTCGCCGGAAGAGGAGGAGGAGGCGGAGGCATCCAGTTCGGAAGGTTGATGAGCTCCTTCCGCCATAGGCATGGAGTCTTCAGAGCAGACCCTAGCCGAGTCTCCCCTTCACCTGTAGGGTGGTCAAGCTGGAGGTCCTCAAATCCCTCCGTTATTTCATCCACCATCACCCTAGCATATCCTTCTGGAATCGGCCGGCAGTGAAAAGTTGCGCCAGGTTTAGTAGGATAAACAGAGCCAACAGCCGCCTTGACCTTCAAATTCATCCATTGCGTCATAAGGTGGCAATTTTGAGACTCCGTGATAGCATCCACGGGATAGCTGGCAGGAGCCGTCAAGGCATGCTCCGGCTGAAGCAGCTCGGTGGAAGCCACGCTGCTTCTGCGCTGAGATGGCAGGGTAGCTTCGGGGGAAGCTTTGGCAGTACGTTTGCTACGATTTGCTTCTCGTTCCTCTATCGCGTCTACCCTTGCTTGCAGCGCCTGCATTTGGGTCTGCTGCACTTTTTTCCTCCTCTCATGGGATTTGTAACCGCCTGCGTCTGGAAACCCAACCTTCCATGGAATGGAGCCTGGTGTGCCTCGTGTCCGTCCAGGGTGCTCGGGATTCCCGAGGGCCATTGTGAGCTCGTCGTTCTCTCTATCTGGAAAGAACGTCCCTTGCTGCGCTGCTTCGATATACTGCTTAAGCTTCCTGACTGGTATGTCCATTTGATCGTTCGTCCAAATGCACTTCCCTGTTACAGGGTCCAAGGTTCCGCCAGCCCCGAAGAACCAAGTCCGGCAATGGTCTGGCCAGTTAATTGTCTCTGGTTCGATCCCTTTATCAACCAGATCATTCTCAGTCTTGGCCCACTTAGGCCGGGCTACGAGGTAGCCACCTGACCCCGTGCGATGGTGAAGCTTCTTCTTCGCAGCATTTTTCTTGTTTGTCGCCGACATCTTCTTACTCTTTTCCGATGTCTTTTGGGCCACAAATGCGGGCCAGTGATCTCTGATCTTCTCATATCTGCCCTTGAATTCTGGTGTCTCATTATTTTCGACAAACTTATTCAGCTCTTTCTTCCACCTCCTGAATAGTTCCGCCATCCTCTTAAGAGCAAAAGACTTGATTAATTGCTCTTTAACTGGGTTCTATGGATTATCCTCTGGCGGTAGGGTGAAATTTGACTTCAGCTCAGTCCAAAGATCATTTTTCTGCATATCATTGACATAAGACACCTCAAGGTCTTCTGTAGCCGGCTTAAACCATTGCTGGATGCTTATCGGGATCTTGTCCCTAACCAGAACCCCGCACTGAGCAACAAATGCGTTCTTTGTTCGGATGGGTTCAATCGGTTGGCCGTCGGGCGCGATTGCTATGATCTCAAACTTTTCATCCGAGCTCAACTTTTTCTTCGGGCCTCGTCTCTTTACCGAAGTTGTGCTCGATCCGGAGGGCTAGAAAAAAGAACATAGACTTAATTAATATGTGTACATACCAAAACAATGAATGCATTAATTAGCTAGTCAGCACAGGCTTAACTAATATATATACCTGGCCGGACTCGGTTCGGTCATCGGAGCCGTCATCACGGTCTCCTTCTTGCACCGGCAATGGGTCACCGGAGCCGTCCTCATGTTCTTCTTCTTGCACCGGCATTAGGTCACCGTAGCCAGCTTCTTCACCCTCTCCTTCCAGACCATCGGTGTCGTTGAGAAACAACGAGACGACATCACTTCCTTTTGCGATTATGTCCCTCAACAATGCTTCTTTTGCTTCGTCTCGGGCGGTGTCCATAGTTTCTACAAATATTTACAACATGGCAATTATTATTCAAACATGACAGATGGATATATTAGTGGCAAACGTAGAACTAGCTACCTAATCATAGTAAGGAATCATATATATTAATTAGTGGCCTCGACGCTGCTTCTCTAGGGTTTGGGGTGGCCTCGACAACGCTTCAAGGGTTTGGGGTGGCCTCGAGAACGCTTCAAGGAGGGGGTAATATCGACCCCCCCACGTGTTGAAGCTATCGGGAGGGGGTATATATCGACAACGACGACACTACATCTATGTCCCTCGACGACCCTCGTTCCCGATAAAAAAAAGAGGAAGAAGAAGAAAAAAAAGAGGAGAAGAAAGAATAGAGGAGAAGAACTCCTGTATTCTTTCTTCTCCTCTTTTTTTTCTTCTTCCTCTTCTTTTTTTATCCTCTTCTTCCTCTCATGTTCGAGAGGATCGCCGAGGGGTCGGGAGGTTGCCTAGTGTCAAAGGATTCAACAAAACCATGTCTTCATCATTAGGCGAAAGTAATAGGTGCATGATGGTACCAAGCTCTCCAAAGTTATTTTGGAACGGAGTCCTAGATAGGATAATTCGCTTTTTGGTACAAAGTTCAGCAAGAACCTTCCAAATATCGTTATTTGGAAGGCCTTTGCTGAAATTCATACAAAAAGGCAAATTATCCTATCCGGGACACCATTCCAAAATAACTTTGGAGGACTTCGTCATGCCCTGGTTACTTCTGGCTAATGATGAAGCCATGGATTTCTTCAATACTTTGACACTAGGAAATCTCTCTCTCTCGACCCCTCGGCGATCCTCGACCCCTCGAACCCTCGACAACCCTGGAACCCTCGACCCCTCAGCGATCCTCTTCTTCCTCTCATGTTTGAGAGGATCGCCGAGGGGTCGGGAGGTTGCCTAGTGTCAAAGTATTCAACAAAACCATGTCTTCATCATTAGGCGAAAGTAACAGGTGCATGATGGTACGAAGCTCTCCAAAGTTATTTTGGAACGGAGTCCTAGATAGGATAATTCGCTTTTTGGTACAAAGTTCAGCAAGAACCTTCCAAATATCGTTATTTGGAAGGACTTTGCTGAAATTCATACAAAAAGGCAAATTATCCTATTCGGGACACCATTCCAAAATAACTTTGGAGGACTTCGTCATGCCCTAGTTACTTCCGGCTAATGATGAAGCCATGGATTTCTTCAATACTTTGACACTAGGAAACCTCTCTCGACCCCTCGGTGATCCTCGACCCCTCGAACCCTCGACGACCCTGGAACCCTCGACCCCTAGACGACCCTGGAACCCTCGACCCTATAGAACCCTCGACCCTGAAATCCTCGACCCTTGACCCCTTAACGACCCTCGACCCTCTACCCTAGTTCCCGACCCTCGACCCCTCGGCGATCCTCGACACCCTCGTTCCCGATAAAAAATAAGAAGAAGAAGAAGAAGAAGAAGAAGAAGAAGAAGAAGAAGAAGAAGAAGAAGAAAGAGGAGAAGAAGAAAGGAATAGCTAGAGGAGAAGATCAAAGAAAAAAAAGAAGAAAAAGAAGAGGAGAAGAAGGAAGGAATAGTGGAGAACAAGAGAAAATAGAATATATTCTATTTTCTCTTGTTCTCCACTATTCCTTTCTTCTTCTCCTCTTCTTTTTCTTCTTTTTTCTTCTTCTTATTTATTTCTCCTCTTCTTCTTTCTAAGTCCTGCTTATATACACAGAGTATTGGTCCCGGTTCGTACCCCTCTCGACCCCTCGTCCCTCTCTCGACCCCTCGACGACCCTCGTCCCTGATAACATTTTTTTTCTCCCCTCGACCCCTCTCGACCTCTCGTCCCCCTCTCGACCCCTCATCATCATCTATCACCCCCTCGTTTTCTTTAGCATATATCCATGAACAAAAAAATAATTCATATATAGAAAAAAAGCTATATGAACATACATACATATGAGCATATACAGAGAGCATATACATAGCCAAATCCATATACAGAGAGCATATACATACATACATACATATGAGCATATACATACATACATAGCCAAATCCAAATACATATGAGCATATACATACACATATGAAAATTTTTATCACACACAGAAAGCAGCGGCGGCGGCGGCGATGGTCAGAGCGACAGGGATCGATGGGAAGGGGGGAGCTCACTGGGGGCGCGACGGGGAGGAGGCCGGGGACGGGGAAGGAGGCCGGCGACGGCGCGGGGGAGGCCGGCGACGCGGCGCGAGGCGACGGGGAGGGGGCCGGAGATGGCGCACGCAGCGACGAGGAGGAGGCCGGCGACGGCGCATGCGCGACGGGGAGAAGGTCTGCGGCGGCGCGGGGCGACGGCGATGGGGAGCGGGCGACGACGGGCTCGGGGCGGCGACGACGACGACGAACGGCCTGGCGGCGATGGGGGGGAATGGGAGCGGTTGGAGAAATTTTCACAAGTGCTACCTTATATACCCAGAGCAATGGTCCCGGTTCGTGGCATGAACCGGTACCAATGCCCTCCTATGGTCCCGGTTCGTGCCACCAAGCGGGACCATAGGTCTCTTTTCAGCAGCCGAAAGGGCGGGAAGCAGAGGCCTGGTCCCGATTGGTGGCACGAACCGGGACCATAGGGGGGCATTGGTCCCGGTTGGAGCCACGAACCGTGACCAATGCACCCCTTTAGTCTCGGTTGGTGGCACCAACCGGGACCAATGGCCTTGTGCTGCCCCGCGCCCAAAAGTTTTGTCCCACCTCGCTAGTTGAGAGGGCTCGGGAGTGGTTTATAAGCGCTGCTGCGCCCACCCTCCGGAGCTCCTCTCAACTGCAGGCTTTTGGGCCTAATCTGTCACTGCAATGCCTGTGGGCCTACTGGGCCTACTGCGGGCCTGAATCCTGGCCCATGGTAGGGTTTCTAGTCGTATTCAGGCCGTGGTGGCCCAGTAGGTGGCATTTTTTTGTTTTTTTGTTGCTTTATTTATTTTCTTTTGTTTTTTGCTTTATTTTTTAATTCTTTATGCTTTTAGTTTTAGAAAAATTATAAACTTTTTGTTAATGCCATTAGTTTTCAAATTTGAAAACACTTTTTTAGTTTTTTTGTTTTCTTTGTTGCTTTATTTATTTTATTTTGTGATTATCTTTACTATAAAAATAGTTTTTTCCTGTTTTTTTGATTTGTTTTTTGCATTATTTATTTTCTTTTGTTTTTTGCTTTCATTTTTAATTCTGTTTGGTTTTAGGTTAGCAAAATTATAAACTTTCTGTTAGTGCCATTAGTTTTAGAAAAATTATAAACTTTCTGTTAGAGCCATTAGTTTTCAAATTTGAAAACACTTTTTTAGTTTTTTTGTTTTCTTTGTTGTTTTATTTATTTTATTTTGTGATTAACTTTACTATAAAAATAGTTTTTTCCTGTTTTTCTGATTTGTTTTTTGCATTATTTATTTTCTTTTGTTTTTTGCTTTAATTTTTAATTCTGTTTGCTTTTAGGTTAGCAAAATTATAAACTTTTATGTTAGTGCCATTAGTTTTAGAAAAATTATAAACTTTCTGTTAGTGCCATTAGTTTTCAAATTTGAATAGTTAAAATTTGAATTCTTTGAAAATTGTTTGAATCACAAGTTTGTGATTAACTTACTAAAAAATGAGAATAGATGCGCTTATAGAGAAAATTCAACCTAAATTCCTAGTAAATTTCTATGAATTTCAGAGAAATTCACTATGAATTTGGTGAGGTGGGACTAAACTCTGCCCGCAACGAGGACCAACCCTTTAGTCCCGGTTTGTGGCACAAACCGGGACTAATGGTCATGGGCCAGGGGCGAACCATAAGACATGAAAGCATTTCAAATGAACTCTGAAAAAGTTGAAAGTTGGGATGGTATCATAATTTCACCCACATAGCATGTGCATGTACAAAACGGACAATGGTAGCATGTTCGTGTGTTACAAAGTTGGCATGGTATCATCATAATAGTTGCAGGAGAAAGTCTTCACTTTTTCTTGGCTTGTGTCATTTGCTTATTGCGCCGTAACCATGGATAATCTTCATTGTTTATCAGGATGCTTGGGTCAGCCTTGACATTGAAGGGAGGAATTTCATGAAACTTTTCATAATCTTCAGACATGTCTGTCTTGCCGTCCACTCCCAGGATGTCCCTTTTTCCTGAAAGAACTATGTGGCGCTTTGGCTCATCGTATGATGTATTCGCTTCCTTATCTTTTCTTTTTCTCGGTTTGATAGACATGTCCTTCACATAGATAACCTGTGCCACATCATTGGCTAGGACGAACGGTTCGTCAGTGTACCCAAGATTTTTTAGATCCACTGTTGTCATTCCGTACTGTGGGTCTACCTGTACCTCGCCGCCTAACAGATTGACCCATTTGCACTTAAACAAAGGGACCTTAAAATCAGGTCCGTAGTCAAGTTCCCATATGTCCACTATGTAACCATAATATGTGTCCTTTCCGCTCTCGGTTGCTGCATCAAAGCGGACACCGCTGTTTTGGTTGGTGCTCTTTTGATCTTGGGCGATCGTGTAAGATGTATTCCCATTTATCTCGTATCCTTTGTAAGTCAATACAGTCAAAGATGGTCCCATGGACAACAAGTACAACTCATCACAAACAGTGTTGTCACCTCTGAGACGTGTTTCCAACCAACTGCTGAAAGTCCTGATGTGTTCACATGTAATCCAGTCGTCGCACTGCTCCGGGTGTTTGGAGCGCAGACTGTTCTTGTGTTCATCGACATACGGGGTCACCAAGGTAGAGTTCTGTAGAACTGTGTAGTGTGCTTGAGACCAAGAATATCCGTCCCTGCATATTATTGAGTCTCTTCCAAGAGTGCCTTTTCCAGTCAGTCTCCCCTCATACCGCGATTTAGGGAGACCTATCTTCTTAAGGCCAGGAATGAAGTCAACACAAAACCCGATAACATCCTCTGTTTGATGGCCCATGGAGATGCTTCCTTCTGGCCTAGCGCGGTTACGGACATATTTCTTTAGGACTCCCATGAACCTCTCAAAGGGGAACATATTGTGTAGAAATACGGGCCCCAGGATGACAATCTCGTCGACTAGATGAACTAGGACGTGCGTCATGATAATGAAGAAGGATGGTGGGAACACCAGCTCGAAACTGACAAGACATTGCGCCACATCACTCCTTAGCCTTGGTACAATTTCTGGATCGATCACCTTCTGAGAGATTGCATTGAGGAATGCACATAGCTTCACAATGGCTAATCGGACGTTTTCCGGTAGAAGCCCCCTCAATGCAACCGGAAGCAGTTGCGTCATAATCACGTGGCAGTCATGAGACTTTAGGTTCTGAAAATTTTTCTCTGGCATATTTATTATTCCCTTTATATTCGACGAGAAGCCAGTCGTGACCTTCATACTGAGCAGGCATTCAAAGAATATTTCTTTCTCTTCTTTCGTAAGAGCGTAGCTGGCAGGACCTTTATACTGCTTCGGAGGCATGCCGTCTTTTTCGTGCAAACGTTGCAGGTCCTCCCGTGCCTCAAGTGTATCTTTTGTCTTCCCATACATGCCCAAGAAGCCTAGCAGGTTCACGCAAAGGTTCTTCGTCACGTGCATCACGTTGATTGAGGAGCGGACCTCTAGGTCTTTCCAGTAGGGTAGGCCCCAAAATATAGATTTCTTCTTCCACATGGGTGCGTGTCCCTCAGCGTCATTCGGAACAGCTAGTCCACCGGGACCCTTTCCAAAGATTACGTAGTGTAAATCATTGACCATAGCAAGCACGTGATCACCGGTGCGCATGGCGGGCTTCTTCCGGTGATATGCCTCGCCTTTGAAATGCTTGCCTTTCTTTCGACATTGATGGTTGGTCGGAAGAAATCGACGATGGCCCAGGTACACATTCTTCCTGCATTTGTCCAGGTATATACTTTCAGTGTCATCTAAACAGTGCGTGCATGCGTGGTATCCTTTGTTTGTCTGTCCTGAAAGGTTACTGAGAGTGGGCCAATCGTTGATGGTCACGAATAGCAACACCTTAAGGTTAAATTCCTCCTGTCTGTGCTCATCCCACGTACGTACACCGTTTCCATTCCACAGCTGTAAAAGTTCTTCAACTAATGGCCTTAGGTACACATCAATGTCGTTGCCGGGTTGCTTAGGGCCTTGGATGAGAACTGGCATCATAATGAACTTCCGCTTCATGCACATCCAAGGAGGAAGGTTATACATACATAGAGTCACGGGCCAGGTGCTGTGATTGCTGCTCTGCTCCCCGAAAGGATTAATGCCATCCGCGCTTAAAGGAAACCATACATTCCTTGGGTCCTTTGCAAACTCATCCCAGTACTTTCTCTCGATTTTTCTCCACTGCGACCCGTCAGCGGGTGCTCTCAACTTCCCATCTTTCTTTCGGTTCTCACTGTGCCATCGCATCAACTTGGCATGCTCTTCGTTTCTGAACAGACGTTTCAATCGTGGTATTATAGGAGCATACCACATCACCTTCGCAGGAACCCTCTTCCTGGGGGGCTCGCCGTCAACATCACCAGGGTCATCTCGTCTAATCTTATACCGCAATGCACCGCATACCGGGCATGCGTTTAGATCCTTGTATGCACCATGGTAGAGGATGCAGTCATTAGGGCATGCATGTATCTTCTCCACCTCCAATCCTAGAGGGCATACGACCTTCTTTGCTGCGTATGTACTGTCGGGCAATTCTTATCCTTTGGAAGCTTCTTCTTCAATATTTTCAGTAGCTTCTCAAATCCTTTGTCAGCCACAGCATTCTCTGCCTTCCACTGCAGCAATTCCAGTACGGTACCGAGCTTTGTGTTGCCATCTTCGCAATTGGGGTATAACCCTTTTTTGTGATCCTCTAACATGCGATCGAACTTCAGCTTCTCCTTTTGACTTTCGCATTGCATCCTTGCATCGACAATGACCCGGCGGAGATCATCATCATCGGGCACATCGTCTGGTTCCTCTTGATCTTCAGCAGCTTCACCCGTTGCAGCATCATTGGGCACATCGTCTAGTTCCTCTTGATCTTCACCAGCCCCCCCCCCCCCCGTTGCAGCATCACCGTATTCAGGGGGCACATAGTTGTCATCGTACTCTTCTTCTTCGCCGTCTTCCATCATAACCCCTATTTCTCCGTGCCTCGTCCAAACATTATAGTGTGGCATGAAACCCTTGTAAAGCAGGTGGGAGTGAAGGATTTTCCGGTTAGAGTAAGACCTCGTATTCCCACATTCAGTGCATGGACAACACATAAAACCATTCTGCTTGTTTGCCTCAGCCGCATCGAGAAACTCATGCACGCCCTTAATGTACTCGCGGGTGTGTCTGTCACCGTACATCCATTGCCGGTTCATCTGCGTGCATTATATATAATTAAGTCCAAATTAATAGAAGTTCATCATCACATTAAAACCAAAGTGCATACATAGTTCTCATCTAACAACATATAGCTCTCCAGAGCATCTAATTAATTAAACCATACATTGAAACTATGTAAAACATTTCAATGCAAAAACAAATGCGATCATAATCGCAACCAAGGTAACAATTGATCCAACGGCATAATGATACCAAGCCTCGGTATGAATGGCATATTTTCTAATCTTTCTAATCTTCAAGCGCATTGCATCCATCTTGATCTTGTGATCATCGACGACATCCGCAGCATGCAACTCCAATATCATCTTCTCCTCCTCAATTTTTTTATTTTTTCCTTCAACAATTTTTTTTCTTCTTCAACTAAATTTAACCTCTCGACAATAGGGTCGGTTGGCATTTCCGATTCACATACATCCTACATAAATAAAATCTATGTCACGTTGGTCGGCATAATTTTCATAAACAATAAATGAACCAATAGTTATAAAGATAATATATATACCACATCCGAATCATAGACAGGACGAGGACCGACGGGGGCGGATACCAAAACCATCGCACTATATAAGATGCAATAATAAAAGTAAGAAAATAATACAAGTATCTATGTAAACATACAATTAAGAATATTTTTCCTTTCAGAAAGAAGATAAAACAAGAGGCTCACCACGGTGGTGCCGGCGATGAGCTCGGCGCGGGTGATCGACGGCGGTGAAGACGGGGACGGGGCGTGACGGACCGCTAAACCTAGACAAATATTATGGAAAATGGAGCTTGGAGGTCGAGCTTGGAGAGGAGAAAGCTTAAGTAGTGTGGCTCGGGCATTCCATCGAACACCTTGTGTGCATAGGAGGTGAGCTAGAGCACCATCAAGCCCTCTCCCCCTCGGCCAGAGAAAAACAGAGCACTGGGGTGCTCTGCTCACGAGCGAGGGGTATATATAGGCACCTCATTGGTCCCGGTTGGTGACATGAGCCGGGACTAAAGGGGAGCCTTTGGTCCCGGTTCAAGCCACCAACCGGGACCAATGGTGGTGGGCCAGGAGCGAGGCCCATTGGTTCCGGTTCATCCCACCAACCGGGACCAAAAGGTCCAGATGAACCGGGACCAATGGCCCACGTGGCCCGGCCGGCCCCCTGGGCTCACGAACCGGGACCAATGCCCCCATTGGTCCCGGTTCTGGACTGAACCGGGACTAATGGGCTGACCCGGCCTGGACCAAAGCCCTGTTTTCTACTAGTGTTAGTCCATTTTAGTTCGCTTTAGCTCGGTGTAGTGTTAATGATGTACTCCTTCTGCAAACAAATGTAAGATGTTTTAGATCACTACCTTAGTGACCTAAAACGTCTTACATTTCTTTACAAATGGAATAGTGTTTAATTAAGCTCCTTTTGTTTGCTATCATCTTTTTATGCAATTAGCTTACTCTAAATGTGTGTTTGCGATGAATTTGTGGGCTAATTTGAGCTATTGAGGATATGAATTTTGAGTGAAGGGCTAGGTGCAAAACATAATAATCGATCCTTCCATTTTAGAGGATTAAAGGATAGGGGAAGAGCTAGAGATGCTCTTATGCGTACCTAAGTCCATATTCAAGTTAACCAATAAAGAAAGGGCCATAGATGGAAAATGTCCTCTCCATGGTATGCAGGGGTGCAACGCGGCATCCCGTGAAGGCCTGCTGAAGTGATAACCCAATACAAATTAAACTAACCCCACTATAACCCAATTTATCTAACTTTGAATACAAAGCGGATGAACGCTGCTTCTATATGTGCTAGTCACTCAGGTGGAAAGCCGGTCAGCTCATATAGCGTTTGAAGGTGGGATGGCGACGCGCTCCTGCGACCTCGGTGGCGACGAGCCGACCGCCGCCTTGGTGCTGCTGTTCGAGCCTCCGGCCGGCCTTCCCCTGGCCGCCGGTGCCGCTCCCCTGCCCCCCGTCGACCCTGCTCCCCTGGCCGGGGCCTTGCTGCCTCCGCCTCCCCAGGCCGTTGCCGCCCCCACCGCGTCTGTCGCGCCGCTGCGCTGGGCCGATTTGGCTGAGGACGATGACGTCGCTGCCGGCCGACACATCGTCCGACAAGACCTGCCGGCTCGCCACGCGGCGCCTCGGCCGGGGCTGGTGGCCTCGCCGCGACACGGCTGCCCATCCTTCCCTTCGGCTCGCAGGCCTCCTCCTCTCCCCCTTGTGCCGACTCCGTGCAAAAGGGCCTCCCTTGGGTCCAAGACCGCTCGCCGCCGCCGCGCTCCGGCATGGGGTGTCACGGGGCGGTCCAACCTGGGCACTGCTCGGCGATCTTGGCGCCCCGCCGCGTCTTCGCCGGCGGCTGCTTCTTCGGTGGTCGGCCGTCGTTCCCCCTTCCGCCCGTTCATAGCCGTGTTTGGATCCTCCTCGCTCCGGTTCTCCCCCTCCCAGCCCCTCCGCCGCCCTTGGCTCGCCGTGGCACCTAGGCTGACGCCAGCGCCGGCCGCGGCGGTGGCCGCAGCGTCGGGAGAAACCCTAGGTGCTGCCGCCCCGCCCCGCTGGCTGGGCCGCACTGCTGTCGGCCAAAAGGCGCCTGGGCCTGGCGCTGGGCCCCCACCTAGTGCGGCTACGCCTTCGGGCCAGCCCACTTTGGCGCGTTCCTGGGCTGGTCCGTCCGGTCCAGCGATTCAGCCTATTTGGACGCCGAGCGGTTTCCCCAGGCACCCCATCTCGCCCCCTCCCACCTCTGTTCGAACCCTAGCCCGCGCCCCATCCTCCCCCGCCGCCGGCGACGTCCCCCCTCCCCACCGTCGCCCCCCGCCGGCATGACCCGGGACTGGCCTGACGCGGCCCCATGGCCCAAACGCCGCGCTGATGAGCGCAGGCCCGACGACGCCCGCGTGGACGACCGGCGTGACAACCGGCACAACTCGTCCCGCCCCTCCCCGGACGCCCTTCGTCATGAGGCCGACCTCCGCCGGCAACTCGCTGGCCGCGGTGACCGTCGGTCGCCTACTCGCGAGGCTCGCCGGTCCCCTCCTCGCCGCTCGCCCGGCCGGTCGGACCTCCGGGGCCGGTCCCGTTCGCCGCCTCCCACCTCTGAGTGGCGCGACCAGCGCCGCCGCTCGCCCTTCCCGGTTCGCCGGCGGGTCTCCAGTCGCTCCCCTGCGCACTCCGGTCGCCCCCGGTCTCCTGACCGCTCCTAGGCCGCGGCCCGGCAAGGCCCTCCGCCCCCCACTGCCCAACCTCACCGGCACCAGCCCCCGCGTGGGGAACCGAACTCCCCCGGCCTCGCGGGCAATGGCGCGGGTCGGGGCCGGCCGGGCGGCAAACACAAGAAGAAGAGGGGTTTGGGGCGTGCCAATGCCGCGGCCCCGGCCATTGGTTCTTCTCGGGACCTGGCGGCTTCCACCACAACGACGCTTCTCCCTGATGACCGCATCTCCGACCTCGTCAAGTGCTTCAACTGCAGCCTTTCCGGCCACTCCCAGGTCGCTTGTCCTCGTCCCCAGGGTTGCTACCTCTACTCGGATCCTGACCACCCGGCGATCCTATGCCCCGACCGCCCGGTGCCGGAGGAGTGTTGGATGTACTGGCATGGGATTGAGGGCCTCGGCTTCTTCCATGTTGGGGTGCCTGACATCCCCTCCCCCTCACCATCGCTCCTGGCGCTTGTCACCGTGAAGGATGGGCTCGCCTCGCCGGAGATGTTAGAGGAAGAGGTCAACCATCTCTACCACTGCTCATGGGATTGGCAGGTCACCATGCTCCCCAGAGGCCAGTTCTCGGTTGTGTTCCCCGACGCCATCAGCCACGGCTACGGCACCCGTAGAGGAGACATCACTCTAGCCCTTCACGGCCTAGTAGTGGACATCTCCGTGCCGGTGCGGGACCCCCTGGCGGTGGCGGTCTTGGAGACTGCTTGGATCCTCATCGGGGGCCAACCCGACATCGCTCGTTCAGAGCGGGTTATTCGGAGCATGTCCCGCATCCTCGGCAAGGTGGTGGTCGTGGATGAGCTGTCCCTCCGCAAGGAGGAGGAGGTTCGCGTCAAGGTCAAATGCCTCGACTCATCCAAGCTTCGTGCCACGATCCAGGTGTTCTTCAATGATCAGGGGTTTGACCTCCGCATCTCCCCCGAGCCACCCAACCACATTGGCCGCCCCCGCATCCCCGACGACAACTTCTTGGGGGGTGGGCCAGGTGGAGATGGGGCGGGGCATCGGCGCAGCGACCGCGACCCCCGTCACGGACACAGCTTCGGCTCGGAGGAGGACGACGATGACTCCGAGGACAGTCCTCCTCACGACCAGCCCCACGCCCCTGCTAGGAGTGGCGGCGGGACCGGCCACACCAGATCCTCGGCCATTGCGCCGCCCCCCGATGATGGCCTCGACGCTTCGGACGCCAGCCTTCAAGTCTTCCCCGCCTCATCACCTCGCTCCCTCGTCGGTCAGCTGCTTGATGTCTTCACCAACCTCTCCACCGAGGCCGCCCCGGACCCGCCCCGCTCGGCCGCGCCCATGCTTCCCGCTCCGTTGGTGGGGTCCTCGGGGGCGGTCGTGGCCACCCTGGACCCGACCCCCTCTGATCCGGCCGATGGTGATGCGGCGCTACAGATGACGCTGCTTTCCTCCCCGCTGCCTGCGGCAGCCAGGCCGCAGACGGGGGTGGAGATCCAGCCTTCCGGCGACGACCTAGCTCCGATGCCGCTAGCTCCTCCGGCTTCCGTGCGGCCTTGCGGCCCGACGCCTCCGGGTCCGTCTCTGATGCTCCTGGACTTTGCTGCCGTGGGGCTGCAGGTGGTGGTGACCACCCCGGTGGCCGCCCCCCTCCACCCCTGGACCGCGGCCTACTCCAGGCGGGCTAGGTCGACCTCGTCGCCGGTGACCTCCTCCCGCCGCAGTGCTCGGATCGAGGCGGCCAGGCCGGTTGGCAGCCCTGCTCTGCCTATTCCCGAGCAGGCAGAGCTCAGAGCCGCTGCTCGGAACCTCGAGCCAGGTACCTCGATCATCCCTGCTTCTGCAGCCACTCGTTCCTTTTCGGCCTTGGAGTCTACTCCGCTTGGCCACCTCGTGAAGGTGGCAGCGGACTCGGCGATTGTGTTTCGGGGGGAGGTTGCCCCCCCCCCGCTAGTTCAAATTGAGGCTATCCGTGCATGGGAAATCCTAGATGGTGGCCTCGCCGAGGCCCGTGCACGCACTTCCTCATCTTCGGACGCCCCCTCGAGGATGGCTCCGAACCCTCCGCCTCGCCTGCCGGCCACCCCAGTTGAGATCCGCGGCCGCACTCGCTCTCGTACTGCTGCCCTCCGCGCCCAGAGCGCTTCTCGTGTCTTGGGGTCAAGCAGCCCCCCGATGGATGAGTGATGCGGACCCTCTTCTGGAACATCCGCGGTTTCGGCCAAGATGGCCGACGCCGCCAACTAATCGAATACATGCGAACTGAGCGAATCAACATTGTGGCCATTCAAGAAACCATGCGTACTGAATTTTCCCTATCGGAGCTCGAGCCCTTGAGCTCCGACCTATTTTCTTGGCACTGGCTCCCTTCTAGTGGGAGTGCGGGCCACTCGGGTGGCATCCTCCTAGGGGTGAAGGATGCCATCTTTGAGGTCGGCAGCATGGACTGGGGCGAGTTTTTCGTGAGCATGGAGATCTTCGAGCAGGCTCTGAACTTCAAATGGGAAATTATTGCGGTATATGGGCCGGCCGACCACCGCCGGTCTGAGGCCTTCCTCGGTGAGCTCAGTAGGAAGGTCGTGGCTGCGCAGCTTCCGGTTGTGGCGGGAGGTGATTTCAACCTCATTAGGTCGGAAGAAGACAAGAGCAATAACTTGGTGAACCTCCCGCAGATGTAGATGTTCAATGACTACATCGCAGACATGGGGCTTCGTGAGCTTGATTGGGTCGGGGCCAGGTTCACTTGGACTAACCGTCAGGTTGAGCTGACTCGATCAGTCCTTGACAGGGTCTTCGCTTCCCCTGAGTGGGACATTCGTTGCCCCCTAGCATCGCTCCGGGCGATTACGCGCATTGGCTCAGACCACGTACCCCTTCTCCTCTCTTTGGAGAATGAGCGTCCTCCTCTCCCGCCCCGATTTCGCTTCGAGACCTTCTGGTTACGCCAGCCTGGGTTTTCTGCCGCCGTGGGCGCGAGATGGCTCGAGGCACGTGAGGCCCCCCATCGATCCCTTTCGACCGTGGACAACTAGGACTTCTGCGCCAAGCGGTCACGACAATTCATGAAGGGTTGGGGTGCAAACGTTGGCCGCGACATCCGGGAGCCTAAAAAAATCTCTCCTTCAGGGAATCCAGGCTCTGGACCTTCGGGCTGACTCCGCTGGCCTCTCGGCTGACGAATGGATGCTTCGATATGACTTGGAAGACCAGCTCATGGTCATCTACTCAGACAAGGAGGCATATTGGCGGCTGAGAGGTACTCAGAATTGGGTCCTTAAAGGGGACGCCAATACCGCCTACTTCCAGGCCATTGCGAATGGCCGCCGTCGTCGGAACTCCATCCCCCTTCTGTGGGATGGGGAACACCTCCTCCAGAGTCCCGAGGACATCCGGGCCGATGTAGATGGATTTTATAGAGACCTATTCTCTGCTTCCCCTCGGGGAGGTCTTGCCCTGGTGCAAGACATTTGGCCGGCCGACAGGTGCGTTTCGCCTGCGGACAATGAGGCCCTCACGGCTCCGTTTTCCGAGGCGGAAGTCTGGGCGGCTATTAAGAGCATGAACCCATCCTCGTCGCCGGGCCCTGATGGGCTCCCAGTGAAGTTCTTCCAGACCTTCTGGGAGGTTATTAAATCGGAGGTAATGGCACTCTTTGATGAGTTCTTCGTCGGGTCCATCGACCTCGCCCGACTCAACTTTTGGGTAATCACCCTCATCCCCAAAGTAGCGGGGGCATCGAAGATCCGCCAATTCCGTCCAATTACGGTGATTAACGTCATCTTATGCATCCTCGCAAAGGGGTACGCCATTAGGGCGACCCCTATTGCCGACCGGATCACTCACCCAGATTAGTCAGCCTTCATCCAGGGCCGTTATATCCTTGACGGAGTCCTGGTGTTTCATGAAGCACTCCATGAGGTTCACTCCAAACACCTCAAGGCTGTCTTCCTGAAACTTGACTTCCACAAGGCATATGACATGGTGAGTTGGGCTTTCCTTCGGGAATGTCTTCTTTGAAAGGGCTTCGATGATCGATGGGTGACTAGGGTGATGCATATGGTTTCCTCAGGCCGGACTACGGTGAACATTAATGGGGAAATCGGCCCCTTCTTCCCCACCTTTTGTGGGGTGCGACAGGGCGACCCTTTCTCCCCGTTCCTGTTCAACATGGTGGTGGATGCCTTGGCCGCCATCTTGGATAAGGCCAAGGCGGCTGGCCACATTAAGGGGATAGTCCCGCATCTGGTTGGGGAGCACGGGATCTCCCTTCTCCAGTATGCGGATGACACCATCATCATGGTGGAAGGCTTGGAGAGTGATATCTCAAACCTCAAGTTCCTTCTGCTGTGCTTCCAACAGATGTCCGGCGTCAAGATCAACTTCGACAAGAGCGAGGTGATGGTCTTAGGATACTCCCAAGACGAACGCCAGAGTATAGCGGATCGGCTTAACTGCCAGCTTGGGAGCTTTCCCACGACCTATCTGGGGATACCCATTAGTGATTCTAGGCTCACGGTGGCTGACCTGCGCCCCACGGTGGGGAAGCTTCAGCACCGGATCGAGCCTTGGCAAGGCCGGTGGCTATCCAAAGCTGCCCGTACGGTGCTAATCAACTCATCCCTCGCTAGCCTGCTCTTGTTCATCATGAGCTTCTATAGCCTTCCGGAGACGCTTCATCACGAGATCGCCACTGTTCAGGGCCATTTCTTTTGGGCCGGTGAGGGAGACAAGCAGAAGTACCACATAGTTAGGTGGTCTGAAATCTGCAAGCCTCGCGACCAGGGCGGCCTCGGGATCATGTCTTCCCAACGCATGAACATCGCCCTCCTGACTTGGTGGCTTTGGCGGATTGCCAACGGTGATGGTGGCCTGTGGCTTCGCATCATTCAGCAGAAATACCTCCGAGGCCAGCCTCTCGCATTCTGCCAGCGATCTGGGGGTCCCAGTTCTGGCAATCCTTCATCCAGCTCCTCCCTGTCCTCCGGATCGGGACCTCGATTGAGGTCGGATCAGGCACCGCGACCTTGTTCTGGTTCGATAGATGGTCTGGCGACCTTCCCCTTGCGGCCCGCTTTCCAGGCCTATTCTCCATTGCAGTGGCCCCTCACATATCGGTCGCGGCAGCCCTTATTGACTTAGGAAACCTCGCGTTCCGGCGGCCCTTTGGTCCGGCTGAAACGGCCGATTGGCAGGAGATGCTTGACTGCATTGCATTGCACGCACCTGATCTTACCTCCGAGGATGATACTTCCAGATGGCGTCTAGAGCCATCTGGACAATTCTCCACCAAGTCCCTGTACTAGGTCATTGCCCCCTCGCCTGGCCATGAAGCGCTCACCCTCATCTAGGAGATTCGCCTTCCCCTGAAAATTAGGATTTTCCTATGGCAATGGATCCACGGCCGCCTCCCGTCTAGCGTCGAGGTCCTGAAGCGTAATGTTCCAGGTGATGGACGTTGCCCGCTCTGTGGGACGGAAGAGGATTCAAATCATATATTCTTCACCTGCATGTCCGCGCAGTTCTTATGGAGCTGTTTCCGCGAGTTAGTGGGTGGTAGCTGGGATCACAACAACTTCCCCGCCCTCTTCGCCGAACTCCAGGAAATTCCACCCGCGGTGCGCCACATTAGGTGGTTGACCATTGGGGTACTAGTCTGGACGCTGTGGACTGTTAGGAATAAGCTTGTGATTCAGCGCATCCCTCTTCATCGTGCTACTGACGCTTTGTTAAAATGGTCTGGTTACTTGCAGCTTTGGCGGCCGCTTAGCCGCCCCAGGGAGAGAGACGCCATCACCTCCATCATCACCCAGCTTCGCGCGATGGCTCTCTGCATGCCTCCTCCGCTTCCCCCACCCACCCCCCCCCCCCGAGCCAGACTAGATCATCGTCTACTCCGCCATCGCCACTGCCTCGCAGTTATTTTGTTGTCTAGCTTTGTGCTTTGCTGGGCTTGTTGTGCTGTGCCCACAACGGAACTTGGGTCTTTCTTTCTGTCTGTGTGTTGATCGTTGTGTTGGACCGTGCCAGCGGTGGCCTTGGGTGCGTGTGTGTGGTGTGTTCGTGAGACTTTGTTAACTTTGTGATTGGTGGTTTGCTTTATTTATAAAGCGGGGCGAAAGCCTTTTTCGGTATATATGTGCTAGTTCATAGGGGCAAGATTTGGCTTCATATGCCCAATTTAGAGGGGTGGTGAGTGGGGGGGTGTAAAATGCTACACTCGCGGCTATTTGGTGGGCCGTATTTTGATCTTCAAAAAAAACATCCTTCATCTTGGCCGTCGTTGCAACGGTTTTGTGACGCCCCAATACCGGAGCTTCAGTTGCCTTCCAGGGTTTCCGGGTTTCTTCGTGTGACTTGTTTGGTTCATTGCATTCATCATTGCATCGTTTTGCATTGCATCATGTCATCATGCCATCATGTCTTTTTTTAACTCAACTAAATAAATGGCATGGATCTTTGATCCATTTAAATCGAGGGAAGGGTGACTTCTCTTTATAACATATCCTCCTGATATTAGGGAGCTATTATAAATATTTCCATTCTTGTGGAATTACCGTGACACACTTGCAATTTAAACTCTCAAGTCTTTTCTGCTTCGAGTTGCTCCTCAAACCTTGCCATATATTCTTTCATCATTTTCCGGAGCTCCACCAAAAAATCCGAACATTTATGGACCTTCCTTTTACCGAGTCTTAGTTCAAACCCATTTGAATTAAATTCAAATGAGTTTGAATTTATATCTTTTAATCTTGGCCATTTCTATTTTCTTTGAACGAGCATATTTTTGTGAGTCCGGGAAATTTATCCGCGAGTCCAACTTCATTCTCTACCCCCCCCCCCACTTTCTTTCTTGTTCTTCTCTTGTTTTCTGATAAAGAAAATATTAAGAGAAAGAAGGGAGAGAGAGCCCACACCCACAGGCCTTCTTGGGCCTAGGCCTGCCAGACCGGCCCAACCTCCCTGAGGCCTCACAGCCCGCATCTAAACCTAATCCTCTCCCCTGTTCGATTCCAGCGCCGTCACCATGATCTCCATCTCCCTCGCGCTGCACCCTTCTCCCTGATTCCCTCGATCCCATCTCTCCCATACGCCGCGCCACCTCTCCTCTCGATCTCTTCCTTGCTGCCAGCCCGCGACCTTCGCTGCCCCGCAAGCACCACCAACCTCCGCCGCCGCTCAAGTCCGAGAGCCCCGCGCACCCTGCCTCAGCGCCGCCCTTCTCCATGGCCGCTGCCGGCCGAGCTCAAAGCTCCGCCCCGGAGCTGCTCCGCCCCGAGGCCCTGGCCTCGACCTCTTGGGCCTCTTCCTCGCCCTGCCGCCGTCGGAGCCCTATGCCACCCCAAGCTATGCACGTCACCCGGCTTGGCCCGTGAGGCCATCAGCATCGCAGCGCCCCTGCTGCCTCCCTTTTCTTGCCGGCCTCGACCTCCTCTGCAAGGTGAAGCCACGCCGGCGCCAAGTTACCTGCTCCTTCTCCATGCCCACGCCAGCGACCTCCTCATCGTCTTCAACAGGAAGACGCCGCCAAGCTTCGCCCCTGGCCCTGCTTCTCCTCGCTGAGGCCATGGATGCCTGCGACCTCGCCGCCAGCCGCTGTCGACCTCGCCGCCTTCCTGAATGTGCGTGCCTCGCTGCTGGTCTCGTGCCAGAGGTCCCGCTCCTCACGGCCATGGTGTCCGTCGTGACTGTACGCACCTTGCTGCTGCTTCGTCGGCCGCCTCCCTTCGTTGACCACCAAGAACCGAGGCCTGTTGTGTTGCTTCGTTTGGGATGCGTCAAGTTCCTCTACTAGATGTGTCAAGTTCCTCTACCAGTCGTGCACGCCTATGGATTCGTCCAAGTTCCGACGATGCTTTTGTACAACTACGCCGCGGAGACCAAGACCGGCAAGTCCACACGGGAGCCCGAACGACTACTTCCATGATGATGCGAGTACAAGTACCCTCGACGTGTATTTTGCCAAGTACCATGACGATGCGTCAAGTACCACTACCCCCAAGTACCACGACGACCCTCGAAGAGTTCGGGTTCGACAAGTTCGACTATGGAGCAGGAACCACTACTTCCACTACCGCCGTCTTCGGAATCGCTAAGAACGTCAAGTTCCTCCACGACGTCCGCCGCCTAAAACGACCAACGAACCGAAAATAACGCCAAGTACCAGGACGACGAGGACCACCAAGTTCGTCTTCCGCCGTCTCCGAAATCGTCGAGTACCGCTATGAGATGTACGACTACTTCCTCTACGAACCGCGAGAACCACTACTTTCACTACCGTCGCGAGAACAACTACTTCCCTCGACGTACCCGAAACGCTCCGATAACGCACGCTTCGAAGGTATAACCCCGAGACGACCGCCCGTGAACGAATGCATGTGTGATGTACAAGATGCTCATGCTTGGTCCGTGCTCGAATTGTCGGTGCACGTTGCCCCTCTTTTCCCTTGTCACCATCGTTGACTCATGGGACACCCGGTATCCGGGAGTGCCCCATCATCTTTTGTATGCATCCGCACACTTCTCCTTTGCATCGGTATCTCAATCGAGTTACCGGAACCGGAACGTTGCAGTGGCACCATTTTCGTTATCGTGGCCGTGGCACCCCTTTCCTTTCCACCACGGTGACAAATGCTTCATAATGCTCTTGTCAACTTTTAATAAAAATTTGCATAAACTTGTTCATGTCATCCGCATCATGATAACAACAATTAAAATGTTTAAATTGTTGTCGCTATAAATTACTAAGGCATATGGGGATTTACCGGATTCGTTATTTGTTATATCCGGCCCCATTTAAATTGTTTAGATGGTGTAGTTTTGTTATACCTCACCTCTTGCCATGTTTAACAACATTTAATATTGTTGAGTACATAAACGAGAGAGAACTAAATAAGTCATGTGGTGTTTTCTTCAATATGCAACTCCGTTGCATATTGAGCTCCACTTAATTTGTAGTGTTGTTTGTTGCACTTTGCCATGTCATGCTTCATTAAACCGGACATGCATCATACTTGATTGTGCATCATGCCATGATTTTGTGGTGGTTGTTTACTATGTTGTTTGCTCCTTTCCGGTATTGCTTCTTCGGGTTGGTTCCGATAACGTTGTGTTGTGAGGATTCGTTCGACTACGTCCGTTTATCTTCTTCATGGACTCGTTCTTCTTCCTTGCGGGATCTCAGGCAAGATGACCATACCCTCGAAATTACTTCTATCTTTGCTTGCTAGTTGCTCGCTCTTTTGCTATGCCTATGCTGCGATACCTACCACTTGCTTATCATGCCTCCCATATTGTTAAGACAAGCCTCTAACCACCTTGTCCTAGCAAACCGTTGTTTGGCCATGTTACCGCTTGCTCAGCCCCTCTTATAGCATTGTTAGTTGCAGGTGAAGATTGAAGTTTGTTCCTTGTTGGAACATGGAGATCGTTCCTTGTTGGAACATTGTTTTGCGTGTTGGGGTATCACAATATCTCTTATTTAATTAATGCATCTATATACTTGGTAAAGGGTGGAAGGCTCGGTCTTATGCCTGGTGTTTTGTTCCACTCTTGCCGCCCTAGTTTCCGTCATATCGGTGTTATGTTCCCAGATTTTGCGTTCCTTACACGGTTGGGCTATTATGGGAACCCCTTGACAGTTCACCTTGAATAAAACTCTTCCAGCAATGCCCAACATTGGTTTTACCATTCGCCACCTAGCCTTTTCTTTTCCCTTGGGGGTCGCGTGCCCAAGGGTCATCATTATTTTAACCCCTCGGGCCAGTGCTTCTCTGAGTGTTGGTCCGACTGAGCAGACTGCGGGGCCACCTTGGGGCAACTTGAGGTCTGGTTTTACTCGTAGGATGTCTCATCTGAGTGTGCCCTGAGAACGAGATATGTGCAGCTCCTATCGGGATTTGTCGGCACATTTGGGCGGTGTTGCTGGACTTGTTTTACCATTGTCGAAATGTCTTGTAACCGGGATTCCGAGTCTGATCGGGTCTTCCCGCTAGAAGGAATATCATCCGTTGACCGTGAGAGCTTGTCATGGGCTAAGTTGGGACACCCCTGCAGGGTTTTGAACTTTCGAAAGCCGTGCCCGCGGTTATGGGCAGATGGGAATTTGTTAATGTCCGGTTGTAGATAACTTGAACCTTAACTTAATTAAAATGCATCAACCGCGTGTGTAACCGTGACGGTCTCTTTCCGGCGGAGTCCGGGAAGTGAACACGGTGTTGGAGTTATGCTTGACGTAGGTTGTTCTAGGATCACTTCTTGATCATAGTTTTCTCGATCGTGCTTTGCCTTCTCTTCTCGCTCTCATCTGCGTATGTTAGCCACCATATATGCTAGTCGCTTGCTGCAGCTCCACCTCATACCTTTTACCTTACCCATAAGCTTAAATAGTCTTGATCGCGAGGGTGTGAGATTGCTGAGTCCCCGTGACTCACAGATACTTCCAAAACCAGTTTGCAGGTGCCGATGTTACAGAGCAGGTGACGCAACCAAGCTCAAGGAGGAGCTCGATGAAGATCTTGTCCTTTATGTTGTTTCGTTCTAGTTGATCAGTAGTGGAGCCCAGTTGGGGTCGATCGGGGACCTTGTCGCATTTGGGGTTCTTCTTTTATTTTGGTTCCGTAGTTGGACCTTGATTGTATTTGGATGTTGTAATGCTTTATTCATGTTTTGTGTGAAGTGGCGATTGTAAGCCAACTATGTATTTTTTTTCCTTTACTTATGTACATGGGTTGTGTGAATATTACCTCACTTGCGACATTGCTTTCAATGCGGTTATGCCTCTAAGTCGTGCTTCGACACGTGGGAGATATAGCCGCATCGAGGGCGTTACAAGTTGGTAATCAGAGCCTTCCCCGACCTTAGGAGCCCCCACTGCTTGATCGAATTAGCAGACGAGTTGAGTGTAGAAAAATGTTTTGAGTCATTTAGGAATTATATATCGGAGAGTTTAGAAATTCTTTTTTACTCCCGAGTCCCCTCATCGCTCTGGTAAGGCATCCTGACGTAGAGTTTTGACTCTTCTCTTCTCAAATTTCACTAAATTTTTTTTAGGATCACGCGGGTATCTTGGAATCGTTCCGATCGATTTGTGACGAGAACATTGTTCTTGGTGCCTCCTGTCATTTAGGGGTTGTGGCAGTGTCCCGGGGAGTTGAGCTCCGAGGTGTTGTCGTCACAATTTTATCGTTGCAGTTCTGGAATACCTGAGTTTAATTTCGCCGACATCGAAAATCTCTTTTATGCAGTTGTTGGTGAGATAACCTCGACGCCACCCAGTACTGGGGCGGGAGTTTGGGAGTATTGCCATAACTCGTAGAACGGATGCTTTTCGAAGGTTGAGGTAAACAATTTCCGAAGGTTTCTTGGTTATGTGTTGAAGGATGGATACAGCTGGATGTAGGATTTGCTAGTTTTGGGTTTGATATTATGCTTCCCCTGTATCCCCAACACCTGATTGCATAACTGGGAAAATTTCGGGAGTTTATAAGTGGGAATTCAAGTAGCTCTTAGGATATCTTTCCGCCAGATGTATGATTTGAAATTGGGGTTCGACGTCTAGTGGTCCGCCTATCCACGGTTGGTTTTACAGTGGTCTCGTTGTGTCTTAAAGAGTCCTTGGCTATGCCGACTCGGGGACGCTTCGTATGTAATGTGCACTGCCTTGTACATGATGGTGCTGTACGATCGAGCCCGTGTAGGCCCCACCACGAAAACTTCGGACGAAATCTCTATCATATGTTTGTTCCGGCTTATACTGCGAGCCAATCCTTTGTTTTGTTTTCAGTTGTGGTATTCGAGTTGCTTCAATGTCAAATGTTGATTCCATACCTTTCATAAGTGGTGTTCTCACATTTCTATGTGAATGCAAATCCTTCATGACAATCGAGATTGTCATGTTAATTCTTTTTCAACTGGTGTGTTTTCTCTTCACGTGAAGCCGGTCATTTCAACATCCGCAAGATTAAGTATCAGTTTTTCTGAACGGTGTTTGTTTCATCCGTCTCCAAGTTGCCTTTGTTTTCCCTCCCTCCCACCCTTTTCTTCAAGGAACCAGATTTCTTATTCAAGTATCATTTTATTGTTGTGAATCCTCTCCATTCCTTTTCTGTCAATGTTCTTATCTGGCTATTCTCATGAAGATTCTAACGGAGCTTCAAGTTCGTCACTCTTCACTCATTTTCTTCTCCGGTGGATTCAATTCAAACTTTGGTATTGAGCATAGTCTTTTCTCTTGCCCAATGTTTTTTTATGCCGGTGCACCTCATAACCATTCCACTTCTCGCTATTCAATTGTTCCGGAGTGCTGAAGATATCTCGAAGATTTGTGTTTTCCACTCTGCTTTCATTCAAGCTATTTCGAGGTCCTATCATATTCAAGCCTTCTAATTCAACCGGTGCAATCTTTCTTTTAAATCGTTCAACGGTGTATCTTTTGAGTGGGCCCTAACCCACAGGTTTTTTTTCCAGGATCTTACCTGACTCTTCTTATTCTTCCGGAGTTATTCTCAAATTCATTTCGAAGTTTAATGTAAGAATGAGTTATCATCAGTCAAATGATTTTCTCCAAGATCATTCTTTTGTTTCATCGTTGGTTGAACCTTTCTAATTTTTCATCCCAGAGTATCTCAACAATTTAGTGGTGTTTCTCATCGTCAGTCTCAGATTTTGGAAGACCGAAGAAGATTCTTCTTTCAATCTTGCTCTTTTCTCTTCAAGATTCGTGATTCTAGCTTTATGCCATTCTCTCATAATTATTTTCGGTTGTGAGAATTCTTTTCACCCTTCCGGAGCAATTCAGGAGTCTTTTCAGTTTGATTATCCGGAGTCAATCCAGATTTATTCATTCCAGCTTTCAGCTATCATGCTCCAAATCATACCGGTGCATCAGTCAACTATTCTTATCAGCTCGTGATCTCTTCGTTCTCATGTATATAAATTCTCTCAAGCATCTTTGTTTAATGGCTAACTCTTCCCGGTGTTTCTTCATGTTTTAATCGTTTTTTTAATTCTTACCCGGTGATTCATCCCTTTACTTCGTGCATTTTTCAATTCTACCGGTGGCTCTTCCAAGATTCTTCTTCCTTCGTTATAATCTCAATTGACTTTTTCTTTCCAACCCTACCGGTGGTTCATTGAAGACCTTCTCAAGGTTGCGCTATATCTATCCTAATCCTTTTCTATGAGAATAAGTAATATGCCAAATCCATTGTTTGTCATCAATATAATTGGTGAAGAATAAGCATAATGTAATCCTTATTCTTGTTTCTTCCAAGTGATTAATCCCTTATTATGGAGGCTCATCAAAGAATTAATTCCTTCTTGAAGGGTTCTTCAAAATTCTTTTCAGAGGAGCTCAAGCATTCTTCATCTTGCAATCCGGAGTGCAATTCTTTCTACCGTATCATCGGAGGTGGTGTTATGTCATTCTAGATAATTTTCCTTCGTGTTTCATGATTCACAAGTTATCAAGTATGAGATATTTTAAATCCATCAACCTCTTCGTTGGAGTTATCTTGGGTTATATTTCACCTAAAGCTTTTCCTAAGGATTGTTGCTATTATGGTGCTTATAAATGACCCAAGTTCTTCATTTATCCTCCCGGTGATATAGTTTCTCGTCTCCTTGTTCATATCAATCCAATTCTTTTCCTGTGAGTGGCAGGTTATCACCTCTAGTTTTGAGATGTTTTTCTATAAGCCCACTACAAACTTACTCTTTTCGTTGTTGGTTTTCCAACAATTCTGTTCAACCCTTCTCCTAAAGATGCCTTTTCAAGCTCTTTTGTGGCAGAAGTTGGCATTTTCTTCTCCTTTCTCCTATCTCAATTATCTTTCTTCTATTCTTTTGTTACAGAGGCATTGTGATGTTGCTCTCTTCAACCCTTCTTCTTGTGTTGTCGGGATCGTGTTCTTTTCATGCCTATCCATTCAACCGGAGTGTCGTGTCCTTTTTCAAGTATCCTCTCATCTTGTCAAGATCATGTTCAGTTCCTTCCATTTTCAGTCGAAGGGCTGTCCAAATTATATCAGTCTTATTCCTTCTCTATCTTGTGTAACCGGAGTGTCGTGTCCTCTGCTCAAGTTCTTTTCACCGTATCAAGTCTTGCATAACTTCTCAACCGGAGTGCTGCTCGAAGTTGTTCTTCCTTGTCCCTCTTTTCTAACGGAGTGTTTTCAACTTCGTTCATCTCCGTTGTATTCTTTTCTCAAAATGGCTTAACCTTTTTCAAGGTTCTTTGGTTTCACCCGTTTGTCAAAGAAGCAACATTAGTTTTACCTCTCCTCTTTCTCTTCCGTTTTCCCTCCGGTGCCATTCTAGATCTCGGGACGAGATCCTCTCGTAGTGGTGGAGTGTTGTGACGCCCCAATATCGGAGCTTCAGTTGCCTTCCAGGGTTTCCGGGTTTCTTCATGTGACTTGTTTGGTTCATTGCATTCATCATTGCATCGTTTTGCATTGCATCATGTCATCATGCCATCATGTCTTTTTTTAACTCAACTAAATAAATGGCATGGATCTTTGATCCATTTAAATCGAGGGAAGGGTGACTTCTCTTTATAACATATCCTCCTGATATTAGGGAGCTATTATAAATATTTCCATTCTTGTGGAATTACCGTGACACACTTGCAATTTAAACTCTCAAGTCTTTTCTGCTTCGAGTTGCTCCTCAAACCTTGCCATATATTCTTTCATCATTTTCCGGAGCTCCACCAAAAAATCCGAACATTTATGGACCTTCCTTTTACCGAGTCTTAGTTCAAACCCATTTGAATTAAATTCAAATGAGTTTGAATTTATATATTTTAATCTTGGCCATTTCTATTTTCTTTGAATGAGCATATTTTTGTGAGTCCGGGAAATTTATCCGCGAGTCCAACTTCGTTCCCTAACCCCCCCCCCACTTTCTTTCTTGTTCTTCTCTTGTTTTCTGATAAAGAAAATATTAAGAGAAAGAAGGGAGAGAGAGAGAGAGAGCCCACACCCACAGGCCTTCTTGGGCCTAGGCCTGCCAGACCGGCCCAACCTCCCTGAGGCCTCACAGCCCGCATCTAAACCTAATCCTCTCCCCTGTTCGATTCCAGCGCCGTCACCACGATCCCCATCGCCCTCGCGCTGCACCCTTCTCCCCGATTCCCTCGATCCCATCTCTCCCGTACGCCGCGCCACCTCTCCTCTCGATCTCTTCCTCGCTGCCAGCCCGCGACCTCTGCTGCCCCGCAAGCACCACCAACCTCCGCCGCCGCTCAAGTCCGAGAGCCCCGCGCACCCTGCCTCAGCGCCGCCCTTCTCCATGGCCGCTGCCGGCCGAGCTCAAAGCTCCGCCCTGGAGCTACTCCGCCCCGAGGCCCTGGCCTCGACCTCTTGGGCCTCTTCCTCGCCCTGCCGCCGTCGGAGCCCTGTGCCACCCCAAGCTACGCACGTCGCCCGGCTTGGCCCGTGAGGCCATAAGCATCGCAGCGCCCCTGCTGCCTCCCTTTTCTTGCCGGCCTCGACCTCCTCTGCAAGGTGAAGCCACGCCCGCGCCAAGTTACCTGCTCCTTCTCCACGCCCGCGCCAGCGACCTCCTCGTCGTCTTCAACAGGAAGACGCCGCCAAACTTCGCCCCTGGCCCTGCTTCTCCTCGCTGAGGCCATGGATGCCTGCGACCTCGCCGCCAGCCGCTGTTGACCTCGCCGCCTTCCTGCATGTGCGTGCCTCGCTGCTGGTCTCGTGCCAGAGGTCCCGCTCCTCACGGCCATGGTGTCCGTCGTGACTGTACGCACCTTGCTGCTGCTTCGTCGGCCGCCTCCCTTCGTTGACCACCAAGAACCGAGGCCTGTTGTGTTGCTTCGTTTGGGATGCGTCAAGTTCCTCTACTAGATGTGTCAAGTTCCTCTACCAGTCGTGCACGCCTATGGATTCGTCCAAGTTCCGACGATGCTTTTGTACAACTACGCCGCGGAGACCAAGACCGGCAAGTCCACACGGGAGCCCGAACGACTACTTCCATGATGATGCGAGTACAAGTACCCTCGACGTGTATTTTGCCAAGTACCATGACGATGCGTCAAGTACCACTACCCCCAAGTACCACGACGACCCTCGAAGAGTTCGGGTTCGACAAGTTCGACTATGGAGCAGGAACCACTACTTCCACTACCGCCGTCTTCGGAATCGCTAAGAACGTCAAGTTCCTCCGCGACGTCCGCCGCCTAAAACGACCAACGAACCGAAAATAACGCCAAGTACCAGGACGACGAGGACCACCAAGTTCGTCTTCCGCCGTCTCCGAAATCGTCGAGTACCGCTATGAGATGTACGACTACTTCCTCTACGAACCGCGAGAACCACTACTTTCACTACCGTCGCGAGAACAACTACTTCCCTCGACGTACCCGAAACGCTCCGATAACGCACGCTTCGAAGGTATAACCCCGAGACGACCGCCCGTGAACGAATGCATGTGTGATGTACAAGATGCTCATGCTTGGTCCGTGCTCGAATTGTCGGTGCACGTTGCCCCTCTTTTCCCTTGTCACCATCGTTGACTCATGGGACACCCGGTATCCGGGAGTGCCCCACCATCTTTTGTATGCATCCGCACACTTCTCCTTTGCATCGGTATCTCAATCGAGTTACCGGAACCGGAACGTTGCAGTGGCACCATTTTCGTTATCGTGGCCGTGGCACCCCTTTCCTTTCCACCACGGTGACAAATGCTTCATAATGCTCTTGTCAACTTTTAATAAAAATTTGCATAAACTTGTTCATGTCATCCGCATCATGATAACAACAATTAAAATGTTTAAATTGTTGTCGCTATAAATTACTAAGGCATATGGGGATTTATCGGATTCGTTATTTGTTATATCCGGCCCCATTTAAATTGTTTAGATGGTGTAGTTTTGTTATACCTCACCTCTTGCCATGTTTAACAACATTTAATATTGTTGAGTACATAAACGAGAGAGAACTAAATAAGTCATGTGGTGTTTTCTTCAATATGCAACTCCGTTGCATATTGAGCTCCACTTAATTTGTAGTGTTGTTTGTTGCACTTTGCCATGTCATGCTTCATTAAACCGGAGATGCATCATACTTGATTGTGCATCATGCCATGATTTTGTGGTGGTTGTTTACTATGTTGTTTGCTCCTTTCCGGTATTGCTTCTTCGGGTTGGTTCCGATAACGTCGTGTTGTGAGGATTCGTTCGACTACGTCCGTTTATCTTCTTCATGGACTCGTTCTTCTTCCTTGCGGGATCTCAGGCAAGATGACCATACCCTTGAAATCACTTCTATCTTTGCTTGCTATTTGCTCGCTCTTTTGCTATGCCTATGCTGCGATACCTACCACTTGCTTATCATGCCTCCCATATTGTTAAGCCAAGCCTCTAACCACCTTGTCCTAGCAAACCGTTGTTTGGCCATGTTACCGCTTGCTCAGCCCCTCTTATAGCGTTGTTAGTTGCAGGTGAAGATTGAAGTTTGTTCCTTGTTGGAACATGGAGATCGTTCCTTGTTGGAACATTGTTTTGCGTGTTGGGGTATCACAATATCTCTTATTTAATTAATGCATCTATATACTTGGTAAAGGGTGGAAGGCTCGGCCTTATGCCTGGTGTTTTGTTCCACTCTTGCCGCCCTAGTTTCCGTCATATCGGTGTTATGTTCCCGGATTTTGCGTTCCTTACGCGGTTGGGCTATTATGGGAACCCCTTGACAGTTTGCCTTGAATAAAACTCTTCCAGCAATGCCCAACATTGGTTTTACCATTCGCCACCTAGCCTTTTCTTTTCCCTTGGGGGTCGCGCGCCCAAGGGTCATCATTATTTTAACCCCCCGGGCCAGTGCTCCTCTGAGTGTTGGTCCGACCGAGCAGACTGCGGGGCCACCTCGGGGCAACTTGAGGTTTGGTTTTACTCGTAGGATGTCTCATCTGAGTGTGCCCTGAGAACGAGATATGTGCAGCTCCTATCGGGATTTGTCGGCACATTCGGGCCGTGTTGCTGGACTTGTTTTACCATTGTCGAAATGTCTTGTAACCGGGATTCCGAGTCTGATCGGGTCTTCCCGCTAGAAGGAATATCATTCGTTGACCGTGAGAGCTTGTCATGGGCTAAGTTGGGACACCCCTGCAGGGTTTTGAACTTTCGAAAGCCGTGCCCGCGGTTATGGGCAGATGGGAATTTGTTAATGTCCGGTTGTAGATAACTTGAACCTTAACTTAATTAAAATGCATCAACCGCACGTGTAACCGTGATGGTCTCTTTCTAGCGGAGTCCGGGAAGTGAATACGGTGTTGGAGTTATGCTTGACGTAGATTGTTCTAGGATCACTTCTTGATCATAGTTTTCTCGATCGTGCTTTGCCTTCTCTTCTCGCTCTCATTTGCGTATGTTAGCCACCATATATGCTAGTCGCTTACTGCAGCTCCACCTCATACCTTTTACCTTACCCATAAGCTTAAATAGTCTTGATCGCGAGGGTGTGAGATTGGTGAGTCCCCGTGACTCACAGATACTTCCAAAACCAGTTTGCAGGTGCCGATGTTACAAAGTAGGTGACGCAACCAAGCTCAAGGAGGAGCTCGATGAAGATCTTGTCCTTTGTGTTGTTTCGTTCTAATTGATCAGTAGTGGAGCCCAGTTGGGGTCGATCGGGGACCTTGTCGCATTTGGGGTTCTTGTTTTATTTTGGTTCCGTAGTCGGACCTTGATTGTATTTGGATGTTGTAATGCTTTATTCATGTTTTGTGTGAAGTGGCGATTGTAAGCTAACTATGTATTTTTTTTCCCTTTACTTATCTACATGGGTTGTGTGAAGATTACCTCACTTGCGACATTGCTTTCAATGCGGTTATGCCTCTAAGTCGTGCTTCGACACGTGGGAGATATAGCCGCATCGAGGGCGTTACAGGTTTTGTCTGGTGGCGGCGAGGAAAGAGGCTGAGGGCCGTCGTGTAGCATAGGAGAGGCGACGTGGAGTTGTCGTGGATGACTTAAATTGTGAACAGGCAATAGCAGTCAGTTTTTTAAAAAGAAAAATGTTCTACACACAAGATATTCCAATGGACGTTTTGAATTTGTCGTTGAATTATTTGATGAACTGTTGATTTGAGCATGGATTCATTTAAACGTTAATTTTAAAGAAGTTACGTGGACTTCAAACGTTATTTACGCAACCAAGTATTTTTGCCTCTGTATTGATAGTCATACAAGCAATTAATCAGTATTTGTAGCACTGTCCCTACAAATAATTAATAAGTTGGTTTCCAAGTGTTAAACGCAAGCAAAATACAGATACTTGCAGGCTATATATCCAGCTCCAAAAGGTCTCAACACATGCAGTTTAAATTCTCTTGCACAAAATCGAAGTGGATTTAATTCTCACAGGATCATAACTAATCAACAAACTGAGACATAAAAGGATTAGAAATTAATCAATCATCAAAAAACATGTACTGCATGTTCTCGAAAGAGTTAAATGCACTGAAGGTCCTAAAAGTTTTGTCGGGGTGTCGCTTTAGTCCCAATTCTTTCAAAATGCATTTTTAGGTCCTAATTCTTTAGGAAGTGATTCACCCGAGGTCCTTTTTTCACGAGCACTCATTGACCTGCATGCGTGGCGCGCTGACCCACGGCACATCGACACAGGGCCCAACCGCGAGGCAAGAAACGTCCTAAAAGTTTTTGGGCAGTGTCATTTTAGTCCTACTTCTTTCGAAATGCACATTTAGGTCCTAATTCTATAGTAAGTGGTTCACCTGAGATCCTTTTTTACACAAGCGGTTGTTGACATGCTCGCGTGATGCGTTGAGACACATCACGTCAACTCAGAGGCTGCTGCAGTTGCTCTTCTCTTACAGAAAGCCCCTTGTAACCCCCCCTGTTGACATTTCCCAGCCCCTACCGACATCCTCTCTCTCTCTCTCTCTCCCCCCTCTCATGCCCACATCGTCGCGATTGTTGGGACAACAAGCTCCTCGGCAGGGAAGCGGGTGACGCAGAGGAGCATTGCAGCATCATCGTCGGCACCACCTCCTCCACAAGCTCCTACCACCTAACCTCAAATCAGAGCAAGCGGTTTGAGAAACTTAATGAACAGTGCAAATTGAACTAAATCAATGTCTACAGCTAGTGATTGTGGCAGAGTAGAGGAAATCACATAGCTACGGGATGATAGTGGTGAAAAAATTAGGTTTTGCTGAAGTGTTCCTCATCTGCTAGTGATCCTAAGTCGACGTGGCATGGGTCAACACGTAACCGAGCAGGTCAGTGAGCTATCATGCAAAAAAGGACATCGCGTGAACCACTTACTATAGAACTAGGACCTAAATGTGCATTTTGAAAGAAGTAGGACTAAAGTGACACTGCCCAGAACTAGGACCTAAACTTTCAATGTTTTTTCTCGCCTGGCGATTGGGCCTCTATTGACGTGGCGTGGGTCAATGCGCCATGCGGGCAGGTCAGCGAGCGTCCATGAAAAAAAGATCTCGGGTGAACCACTTACTAAAGAATTAAGACCTAAAGGTTTATTTTGGAAGAATTAGGACTAAAGTGACATCCCGATAAAACTTTTAGGACCTCCGGTGCATTTAACTCTTCTCGAAAACTAACTGGTTATGCGTACTTAAATCCGTGTTAGAGTTTTCTTCTGTAATGCCAGTCTATATCGATAGCACTCTGACTAAATAAACTGATCTATATTAAGTTTCACTTGAAGAACCATCACATTCATTGAACTGTGTAATCCACTGTAAATGGAGATGCACTTCACGGCACCATTTGCAACTCAGCTATCATTGAAAACCTTGTTCTGAATGATCACAAGATTAATTAATTTCCCCACAATGCACAGAGATACCCCCCCCCCCCCCCCCCCCCCCCCCCCGGGAGAGAGAATGATTTTGCTACCACCAGGTTGTGCATCATCGAGCAGGATAATGAAGGCGGCCCAATCCACACACGAAACTGCATGCAATACATTATAATTTCCTATGGTTGGATCTCCACTAGACCACTACACCTTGGACTTGAGACAAAAAGGCAACGGAAGCATGCTAAGTGCAGCACCATCACACTAGTGGCTTCACAGTTGCAGCCAATTGCTATTTTCAGAATGTGCTGTTTTGGCACAAAAATGTTTGGTAACAGGAGAAGATCGGCACATGCGCAGCCGCACCACTATCGCGATGACTTGTCGTACCAGAACCGATATTCACCACTTTAAGCGTCTATAAGAGCAAGCCAAAAACCGTGAACTATGCAGGCAGTCCCAAGTCTCAAAGACAGTGTAGCTAGTAAGTGAGACTGTAAGTGTCAAGACATGAAGAACTCTCACTGCAGCAGGTTGCTCCTGGTGTGCTCAGTTCTTGTGCTCTGCATCGTAACCGGAGGCGCGAGGTGCGACAAGTTAAGCAGCAATTTCTATGACTGGACGTGCCCCGGAGTGTACAACATCGTCCAGCAGCACGTGTTTTCTGCCATGAGGGAAGAGCTGAGGATGGGGGCCTCCCTTCTCAGGCTTCATTTCCATGACTGCTTTGTCAATGTACCTCAAGTTTCTTCTGAACTTACTATGAATGTTATGTTGCTGTCGTCTACTATTGTGTTGCAGTTACTGAAAAAGAATGTTGTGATGTATCCAGGGCTGTGATGGTTCAATCTTGCTGGATGGTGCTGATGGCGAGAAATTTGCACTACCCAACCAGAACTCCGTCAGAGGGTACGAGGTCATCGACGCAATCAAGGCCGACCTCGAGAACATGTGCCCTGGGGTGGTGTCCTGTGCTGACGTTGTAGCCCTTGCAGCTGGCTATGGAGTACTCTTTGTGAGCATCTTACATCTCATGCTCCATTTTGTCAGATACATTCAGCTTGTCATACAAAGTATTAGGTACTGCACTAATTTTTTTCAGAGTGGAGGGCCTTACTATAATGTTCTTCTGGGTAGAAGGGACGGTCTGAAGGCGAATCAGTCAGGAGCTGACAACGGCCTGCCCTCGCCGTTCGAACCGATCAGCTCCATCGTAAAGAAGTTTGCCGATGTCGGCCTCGACACGAAAGACGTGGTGGTTCTGTCAGGTAACAGTTTCCACAGTAATAACAAAACTAACTATCTCCACGGAAGTGCACAACTAGAATTATAAACCCTGTGCTACATCCCTGAAAAAAAACCTGTGCTACATCCCTGAAAACGAAAGAGTGACAGTGTGGCCATGTTCCCTAAAAAAAAAGACAGTGTGGCCATGCTTAACTAAGAGCAGAAGCAACTAGTTCTGAAACTTCATCCCTCACAAGCAAACTGTCACAAATTTTTCATAGGTCAATTATCAGACAGTTGACCTGATCTTATGGAATGGAGTGCACAACGAAAAACTCTATTTTGTCCTAAATTCTGAACGTCAAAACCGACAGGTGCCCACACGATCGGGCGAGCCCGGTGCGTGCTGTTCAGCGACCGGCTGGCGTCCACCAAGAGCTCGGCCAACCCGACGCTGGACGCCACCATGGCCGCCAACCTGCAGAAGCTCTGCACCGGCGGCGACGGCAACCAGACCACCGCACTGGACGTGAGCTCCGCGGACGTGTTCGACAAGCAGTACTACCACAACCTTCTGAGCAAGAAGGGCCTCCTGACCTCCGACCAGGGCCTCTTCTCCGCGGACGAGGACGTGGTCGCCAGCACCACCAAGGCGCTGGTGCAGACGTACAGCGACGATGGCGAGCAGTTCTTCTCGGACTTTGGCGCGTCCATGGTGAAGATGGGGAGCATACCGTTGCCGGGGGCATCCGCCGGCGAGATCCGCTGCAACTGCAGGGTTCCCAATCCCAAATGAGCAACGGTGAGCAGAGTTCACCGGCGGTTAGATGAAAAAGATGAACCGGTAGCTAGGAAGAACTAGCCGACTGGCTAATAAAGCAGGACTGAGGATTCAATCCCAGGCGCTTGTCGCTACTAAATGGTGCAAAGATCATTGTCATACTGATTAGTAGTATATCTAGAATCAAAGGATGCCACACTACGGAAATGTTTGTTCTTCTTCCTACTTGTGGCATCTACCCACAAGCCACAACACATACATCAACTTACCTTCATCACTCACAACGAAATCATAGAAAAATACTGAATTAACTTCATGCTTTCTAGCTAGCTGGGCGACAAACATTTGGGCATCTGCATTCCTGATTTTTAATTTGAGGCCATGGTGGTTGTTTTGCAAGTCCCTTTGTTGGAATATTAGACAAATTCATGATTAATTTCAGTAAATAATTCATGACTAGAACAAAAAGTAGAGAGTTTTTACGGTACATCATACTACCTGAAATAGTGAGTAGTATTTAGTTGATCCAACGGTCAGTATGGATCGGTTATTTTTTTCTTTAGGATATATTGGTAATTCCCTATTAGAGGTAGATTTGTTCTTTAATGATGATAATCTAATTAATTAGATTAATCCCATCCCACCCGACGCCGTGTGCGTGTGTTCACATCAGATGAGCGGGTTCGCGTACGTCTCTCTTGAAAGATGGCTTGAAGCGTATGCCTAGCAGGGACGCGTTGCGTGTTATATATAGCCATAGGGCTAGGGTTTACAGATCCGGTAGTTGGTTAGGCTTGATCCCCAAGTTAGCTATTCTACAGATAAGGATCGAAGCTTTAAACCTAACTACCGGTTTACATATTGATACACACGCAACACCAAGAGAATATACGGTTTTATATACCCAACCGTATATACATACAATATATTCTAACACACCCCCTCAATCATAACTTCACCAAGTTGAAATTGTTCTTGAATTCTTCTAAGTTGCGCCATGATAAGGCTTTAGTGAATCCATCTGCAACTTGGTCATTAGTGGAGATGAAACGAATATCAAGAAGCTTCTTAGCTACCCTTTCTCGCACAAAGTGATAATCTACCTCAATGTGTTTTGTTCTAGCATGAAACACTGGGTTTGCTGATAGATATGTAGCACCAATGTTATCACACCACAATCGTGCAACAGGAGAGTGATTAACACGTAGCTCATTCAACAAGGTTTGAACCCATATCAACTCTGCCGTGGCATTAGCTAAAGCTTTGTACTCAGCTTCTGTACTTGATCTTGATACAGTAGCTTGTTTTCGTGCACTCCATGATATAAGATTTGGTCCAAAGAAAACAGCAAAGCCCCCTGTTGATCTTCTATCATCAGGACAACCTGCCCAATCAGCATCAGAGAATGCACTCACCAAAGTTGACATTGACCTTGTAACTTTCAGTCCTATACTCATAGTACCTCTTAAATATCTCAAGATTCTTTTCACTGCTGTCCAATGTGCAAAGGTAGGAGCATGCAAGAACTGACATACTTTATTGATAGGAAAAGATATATCAGGTCTTGTAAGCGTTAGATATTGCAAAGCACCTACAATACTTCTATAGTTTATAGAATCTTCAGCACTTAAAGGCTCTCCTTCTTCCTTAGATAATTTTTCAGAAGTTGAGAGAGGCATATTTGACATTTTGCAATTCATCATACCTGCTCGTTTCAGCACATCTGACACATACTTCTCTTGACTCAAGACTATGCCATCTTTAACCTTTTTTACTTCTATTCCCAAGAAGTAGTGCAAATCACCAAGATCTTTAAGAGCAAAGTCTCTCCTTAGATCTTCAAGCAATGCTTTGGTTGCATCCTGCGATGAGCTTGCAACAATAATATCATCAACATATACTAGCATGAAAATGGTGATTTTGCCTTTTCTGTAGAAGAACAGTGACGTGTCAGCTTTGGATGGCTGAAAACCAAGTCTTTGGAGTTTCACACTCAGCCTAGAGTACCATGCTCTAGGTGCTTGTTTCAAACCATATAATGCCTTATCAAGCTTGCATACATAATGATACTTGTCCTTTACCTCATACCTAGGTGGTTGTCTCATATACACTTCTTCCTCTAGAACGCCATGAAGAAACGCATTCTGCACATCCAATTGATGAAGACTCCAATTGTTTGATACTGCAATGGACAGACCAAGTCTAACAGTAGCTGCTTTCACAACAGGGCTAAAGGTATCTTCATAATCTATACCATATCTTTGTTTAAACCCCTTTGCAACTAATCTAGCCTTGTATCTGTCTATTTCTCCATTTTCCTTTCTTTTAATTCTAAAAACCCATTTGCAGTCAATTAAGTTTCTCCCCATTGCTGGAGGAACTAGATGCCATGTTCTATTTTTCATGAGGGCATTATATTCCTCATTCATTGCATTTTTCCAATTTCTATTTTCCAATGCTTCTACCAAAGTATTTGGTTCTCCTGTGACAGCAAGACCAGCAAAACGACGCCCTTTGTCATACCTGACCGTACCGTCCGTACGTACTTTTGGTTTCAAAATACCATGCTGAGATCTTGTTCTCGGTGGCGACGCAGAAATTATCACAGAAGCCGGCTGCACAGAGGATCCGGAGCCCTGCACAGCGGATCCAGACCCTGACCCAGCCGCACCAGATCCAATGCGGATAGTGTCACCATCGCCAGCGTCCGCACCTGGGCCAGCAGCGACAGATCCAAGGCGGATGCTGTCGCCCACCTGCGACGTGCCTGGTTGGCCTGCGTCATCATGCGGAGGAGACCACCCCACTTGGCGTGTGGAGAGCAGCGCCTCGCTGCTCGTGGGTCCACCTGACCCTGAGTGCGCGACAGCGCCTGTGCCTACGGGCCCGCGAGAGGACACACGTCGCGGTGACGCTGGATCGCCCGCTCCCGAGGCTGATGCGGTGCGAATCCCGCGGTCCGGCACGGCAGGCGAGGGAGGATCTTCCCCGGGATCGCCGCTGGCTGGATCCGGCGCAGCACCTGAATCTGCATCATGCTCCACACCTGTCTGCTGCATAAAATCATAGCCAAAAAAAGAATTGCCACCAAAATTTACAGCAGGATTTTTATGAAGATTAACCGAAGGATCAGCTGTCTGTTCGCCCCCATGATCAAGAGGTTTGGATGGAGCAGTTTCTGCAAGAAGAAGGACTTTGGAACAAAGAGGAACGCCGGCATTTGGATTTAGCGAGGCAAACGGAAAAATAGTTTCGTCAAAGATGACATCGCGAGAAATATAGACGCGTCCTTCTTTGACATCAAGGCACTTGAACCCTTTGTGGAGATTTCTATAGCCAAGGAAGACACATTGTTTTGAACAGAACTCTAGCTTCTTAGCATGAAAGGGCCGGAGATTTGGCCAGCACGCACAGCCAAAGGTGCGTAGGGCATGGTAGTTTGGTTTTTCATGGAACAATTTTTCGAAAGGAGTGTCAAGATTAATCACCTTGCTAGGAGTACGATTGATAAGATAGGTGGCAGCTAGAAAAACCTCGTCCCAAAATTTTAAGGGCATGGAAGCATGAGCAAAAAGTGAGAGACCCACGTCCACAATATGCCTATGTTTTCTCTCGGCAGACCCATTCTGTTGATGGGCATGTGGGCATGAAATGTGATGTGTGATCCCTACTTGACGAAAGAAGGAGTTGAGGCGCTCATACTCACCGCCCCAATCCGTTTGCATGGTGATAATCTTGCGATCAAAAAGTCGTTCAACTAGTGCTTGAAACTCATGAAACACTTTGAAAACTTCTGATCTATGTTTGAGGATATATATCCACGTGAATTTGCTGAAGTCATCGATGAAACTCACATAATAATTCTTTTTATTAATTGAATCTCGGGCAGGCCCCCATACATCAGAGAAAACTAGCTCTAAAGGAGCTTTTGAAATACTACTAGAATTTGGGTAGGGAAGTTGATGGCTCTTGCCTTGTTGGCAAGCATCACACACTCCCTCTTTATTCAACTCTTTGCTAGAAAAGGAAATTTGATTGTGTCTAAGAACATGTTGAACTATTGCTGAAGATGGATGTCCTAAACGATCGTGCCACCTTGATGAAGATATCTTGGTGGCACCAAGTGCATGTCTGCCCGAGCTTATTGGAGCTGATGATAGGGGATAGAGCCCGTTTCTACATCTGCCGCGGAGGAGGGTTTTCCTCGTTGCCTTGTCCTTGACAAAGGAAAAATGAGGATGAGTTTCAAGAAACACATGATTGTCATTGGCTAGACGATGAGCAGAGATCAAGTTTTTAGTGGCTTTGGGCACATGCAGAATATTTTTGAGATGAAGATTACGAGTAGGGGTACGAACATATGCATGACCTATATGGGAAATCTTCATACCTACGCCGTTTGGCACGTTTACTTGATCGTGTCCATTGTACTTGTCATGGACGGTGAGCTTGTCGAGCTCACTGGTAATGTGGTCTGTTGCACCTGAGTCCACATACTAGTTTGTGTCCACGCCGTAGGAGGAGTTGGTGCCGTAGGAGGAGTTGGTGTTGACGGCTGCCGTAGTTTTCTCCTTGTTGAAGGAGACATCAAAACTACGATAGCACTCCATGGCCGTGTGATTTGGCTTGGAGCAGATTTGGCAGAAGACTTCTGGCAGATCGTTGCGGCCTCCTCCATTGCCGCGGCCCCCGCCGCGACCACGCCCGCCGCCTCCATTGCCACGGCTGCCTCCATTGCGGCCACCATTGCCACTGCGGCCACCACCGCGGTTGGATCCACCGCGTCCGCCACGAGACACGGCGTTGGCAGAGGAGTGGGAGGACTGCCCTCTGCCTTCAAACATAGCCAGCCTGCTTTCGAAGCTGATCAGCTGCGAGTAAAGCTCGCTCACCTTGATTTGCTGGGTGCGGGCGCAGATCGTGGAGACGAAATACACGTAGTCGTAGTCGAGTCCCGCCAAGATGTAGGACACCATGTCGTCGTCGGTGAGCGGCTTGCCCACCGATGCCATCTCAGCACCGAGCGCTTTCATGCGCCCGATGTATTCGAACATTGTCGAGTTGCCCTTCTTGGTGGTGGAGAGGGTGATTCTGGTGTTGACGACGTGCGCCTGGGTTTGGGAGATGAAGATCTCCCTGATGGCGGCCCATGCTTCGGCCGCCGTGTCACAGTGTGCGACCTGAACCATAACAGGAGCTAAGATAGAGTTGAAGATGAAGCTCAGCACCTGAGAATCTCGAGCCTTGTCGGTGTCGTATGCAGGGTTGGGCTCGTCCGTGGGCTTGCCGTCCTTGTCGTGGAGCTTCTGCTCTGGCTGCTCCCGATCTGGGTCGAGATAGGAGACGAGTTGTGCCCCACGGATGGCTGCCATGGCTTGCGCGCGCCATACCAGGAAGTTGGAGCGATGGAGTCGGTCGGCTATGGGGATGAGGGCAGGCGCGGCGACATCGGAGCTTGAGGAGGCCATGGCTACTAGATATGTGCTTTTAGAGGAGATAGGCTCCGAATACCATGAAAGATGGCTTGAAGTGTATGCCTAGCAGGGACGCGTTGCGTGTTATATATAGACATAGGGCTAGGGTTTACAGATCCGGTAGTTAGTTAGGCTTGATCCCCAAGTTAGCTATTCTACAGATAAGGATCGAAGCTTTAAACCTAACTACCGGTTTACATATTGATACACACGCAACACCAAGAGAATATACGGTTTTATATACCCAACCGTATATACATACAATATATTCTAACATCTCTTGCATCTCCTGCCGGCGGAATCGATTCAGATGTGTAGTGTAGTGCGTACATGCTTGTCCTTCGGAAGAATCCATCCAGCAGCCAGGTCGCTGGAGAGGTTAGCTCTCTATGTGCATGCGTGCTAGTTTCTCGAGGATCTCAATCAACCAGCTCGACCTTTGTGTATTTGTGTCGCTCTTCGTTCGCGCGTTCCTTGATGAGACCTTTGATGTGAGCCGGGGCCTGCGCTAACATTCCGTTCTTCCCCGGCAACGTACTAAGCTTCAGCCTGCACGGCTCATGGTATTCTCTGTTGACATAGAGACGCTTCTTGGCAGGCCGTACATGAATGACGGTAACGAGGAGGAACTGTTTTGTATGAAGGCGTTGGGCCTCATCGAGCTGATGAACAAGTAGATGACAGGGCGAGTCAAGCTCAGTGGTCAAGCTGGAGATTGATGCCAAGCTAGTGTGTGGCCTTGAACCAGGAGCCCGCGGTGTCACGACGATATGCTTGAAATCGATTTCGACTACGGCTCACCTCAGGCCACATCACACAAGAACGCGGCAAGCAGCGGTGTTTAGTTCCTCCTGAAGATTGATATAAACAGATAGATAAACAGTGAACTGCCTATAATGCCCTTAATTAATGAATATACTACCGAAAATCTGTTGTAGTATTGGCTCATATGGGCCCTTCAACCACATAAATGGACGGCCCAAATAGACTAGATGCACCGTAAAAGGTCTCAAAAAGTACTCTCTCCGTCTGGTGTCAAAAAACGTCTTACATTATGGAATGGAGGGAGTAGCATACTAGAAAAATAGGAAAACACAACAACATTGCACATGTAACAACAACTGTAATAAGGGACAAGAACATATCACGACGGAGGTATTGTTCGTTCGTAGTAGGCGTAGCTGCTGCTAGAGCACATTGTCGATGATGGTGTTGGTGTGGAACTGGTGCGGACGGCGTTGAAGACGATGAGTAGGCCCGTCTGACTTGACCGAATACGACCCATGGTGACGAAATTGAGCAGTTGTGCAGAGCACTTTCCAAAAACCTAATTCGTCCTCTCCTGATGCAGGATCATAAAGACGAATGGTTCTGGATACCTTCTCTCCCGTGCGCCTATGCACGTCAGCATTTAGGATGGAGTGACTACGATGGCAGCGCAAGTTGCATGATGAGGCAAAACCCTAGGTATTTCGATGTGTCTTTGGCCGCAGCCGGTAAGCAGTATATGTACGAGGACCATAGACAGTACCATGTCGCGATCATGATCTCGAACTGATTTGGTTTCCAAGTCGTGAACTTACCAGACAAGTAAATGATCAACTTGTCTTCCAAGACATCAACATATAAAAACGACAAAAGGAAGCCGTGCTCTTGCAAGGCCACTGACCAGATTTTGGCAGAGCATCACGCGCATGTCGCACATCCGCCCTATCCTGAGCTCGGCAAGGCGAGGCGAGCACACACGTGTAGTCTTCTCTTTTTCTCCTCAACACATCACTTAGTGTGGTGGGGAGAACCCACTATATAAAGAGGTCAATATTTCTAACAACCCCCACTACCATTTAGAGATTTGCCTTTTCTCACTACTTGTTTAATATACCAGTGTTACAGCAGATATTGTTAAGTTGAACTTCTGCGTAGAGCTTTAAGCTACATCTATCTACAACTTCACAATGAACTATGTCTTGAATTGCAAGTTTAGTGTGAATTGATTTCTACTCAAAGTCTTAACTAGTACCTGGCTGCCAGTAGGCTACCCCACGGTTTGGAGCATGTACGACAACTCCCTGGTCTCTTCGCGAGCTTACTAGAGATCACTCAAGTCTCATAGACTACGATGCACAATTAGGGCTCATATAGGTATGTTATTTCATGACTGCTCTATGGGACAACATCTTTGCTAATCATAGCCAATAGAACCACATTAAGGCATGTTGCCAACCTGTCTTACAGCTCCGATCCTTACAGGCAATCTCGAAGCTCGACGCCAATCTTGATTAGCTCTATGGGCACATTAACGATGTCAAGTTGCCCAGCAACACCGACCTCGGCGAGCTTCAGAATGGTCTGGATCATTCCGGACAAACCGTTGATTCGTCCAAGGGAGCGGAACGACTGGTCCCGATGGGCACCGTGGTAACACCGAGATTCGGGGGTCTAGGCATAAACACTATGTCCCACCCCTACCAGAGGTATGCAGCCCGACCAGTTCAATTCGCAATCTCCACTCAGTTTAATTGAAAACATGCATTGGAATTCTACGGATGTTTTTGGTTTGGGGCCCTAGATTGAGTTGCCTCATTTTGACGGCGCCAATCTAAAACTCTGGCAATCACGTTGTGGAAACTACTTCAAGCTCTGGAATATGCCATAGCCGCTTTAGATTTCCTATGTTTCGTTGCTATTCGTGGGAGCTCCTGCCCGTGTCTAAAGTGTTTCACCAACGAGTTCCTCACATTAATTGTGAGGAATTTTGTCGCCTACTGCAGTCCTGTTTCAGTCGCAGCCAACACCAATATATTTTGAGGAAAAGTTTCAGCATCATCAGTCAGGAACGGTGGATGATTACGTTGAGTGATTCTCTGATATGTATGACAAGCTATCAACATATTATGAGAGAAAATGCATTAGAATTGCTCCACAAAGTATTATATTGATTGAAAACACTATAAATGACAGTAGGGAAACATGATGCAAAATGGACATATCACTTGACTTTGACTAGTTTGGCTTGGTAATCCTATATGCAGTCATGCTCTGATACCAAAACAATCGGGACCCCAATCCTAAGTCACACTGATCTAGCAAGTAACACATCATATCACTTTGCAGCCTCACACACGGTATCCCCATGGCTGTCGCCTTACCTTGGCCGGGACCGTTTGCGTCTTTTGGCTCACGCATATGATTGTGTCACTAGCATCCATATGACAGAGAATCTGAGTCGACATGACTAGTCGTAAACCAAGGTGGCACAAACTTACAAGGAGAGGCATACGTAACCCAACAGTGCACGTGTCGGTCAACAGCGTGTGCAACCGAGTCGTAGCAAGCTACAAGGACTTCAGTAAAACACCGCGTGACATTTCCCCGAAGGGACATACATATGAGCAAAGAAGGATACATGACGGTCAATCCATGTGTTCTGGAGCAGTAGCGAAACTCGGTAGAAGCACTAAGTGGCATTTTCCCATAAAGAAGGCTACCAAGAATAAACAACTAGGTGTCAGATCCCACACATACCTAAGCATTTCAATAATATACACACAATATGCTCGATATGTGTAGATACAACATGGCATCACAACATAATTCTATGACTCAAAGTATTTCTTTAAGAGGCTGCGAGGAGCCTTACATAGCTTGATTTTACAAACATGGGTCTCATGACCCAACATACGACGTCATATGATACGTCTCCAACATATCAATAATTTTTGATTGCTCCATGCTATATTATCTACTATTTTGGACATTATTGGGGTTTATTATCCACTTTTATATTATTTTTGGGACTAACCTATTAACCGGAGGCCCAGCCCAGAATTGTTGTTTTCCCTATTTTAGGGTTTCGAAGAAAAGGAATATCAAACGGAGTCCAAACGGAATGAAACCTTCGGGAACGTGATTTTCTCACCGAACATGATCCAGGAGACTTAGACCCTACGTCAAGCAACCAACAGGGAGGCCACGAGGTAGGGGGCGCGCCTACCCCCCGCAGGCGCGCCCTCCATCCTCGTGGGCCCGCTATTGCTCCACCGACGTACTTCTTCCTCCTATATATACCTACGTACCCCCAAACGACCACATACGGAGCCAAAACCCTAATTCCACCGCTGTAACTTTTTGTATCCACGAGATCCCATCTTGGGGCCTGTTCCGGAGCTCCGCCGGAGGGGGCATCGATCACGGAGGGCTTCTACATCAACACCATAGCCTCTTCGATGAAGTGTGAGTAGTTTACCTCAGACCTACGGGTCCATAGTTATTAGCTAGATGGCTTCTTCTCTCTTTTTGGATCTCAATACAAAGTTCTCCCCCTCTCTTGTGGAGATCTATTCGATGTAATCTTCTTTTGTGGTGTGTTTGTTGAGACCGATGAATTGTGGGTTTATGATCAAGTTTATCTATGAACAATATTTGAATCTTCCCTTAATTCTTTTATGTATGATTGGTTATCTTTGCAAGTCTCTTCGAATTATCAGTTTGGTTTGGCCTACTAGATTGATCTTTCTTGCAATGGGAGAAGTGCTTAGCTTTGGGTTCAATCTTGCGGTGTCCTTTCCCAGTGACAGTAGGGGCAGCAAGGCACGTATTGTATTGTTGCCATCGAGGATAACAAGATGGGGGTTTTATCATATTGCATGAATTTATCCCTCTACATCATGTCATCTTGCTTAAGGCGTTACTCTGTTCTTATGAACTTAATACTCTAGATGCATGTTGGATAGCGGTCGATGTGTGGAGTAATAGTAGTAGATGCAGGCAGGAGTCGGTCTACTTGTTTTGGACGCGATGCCTATATACATGATCATACCTAGATATTCTCATAACTATGCTCAATTATGTCAATTGCTCAGCAGTAATTCGTTCACCCACCGTAAAATACCTATGCTCTTGAGAGAAGCCACTAGTGAAACCTATGGCCCCCGGGTCTATCTTCATCATATTAATCTTCCAATACTTAGTTATTTTCATTGATTTTATTTTACTTTGCATCTTTATCATAAAAATACCAAAAATATTATGTTATCATATCTATCAGATCTCACTCTCGTAAGTGACCGTGTAGGGATTGACAACCCCTTATCGCGTTGGTTGCGAGGATTTATTTGTTTTGTGTAGGTGCGAGGGACTCGCGCGTAGCCTCCTACTGGATTGATACATTGGTTCTCAAAAACTGAGGGAAATACTTACCCTACTTTGCTGCACCACCCTTTCCTCTTCAAGGGAAAACCAACGCAAGTGCTCAAGAGGTAGCAAGAAGGATTTCTGGCGCCGTTGCTGGGGAGGTCTACGCAAAAGTCAATATACTAAGTACCCATCACATACCCTTATCTCCCACATTACATTATTTGCCATTTGCCTCTCATTTTCCTCTCCCCCACTTCACCCTTGCCATTTTATTCGCCCTCTCTCTCTCTATCCTCCCTCTCTTTTCCGTTCGTCGCTTTTCCGTTTGCTTGTCGTTATGCCTAGTCCCTTATCTTCCCCGTTGTCTCCCGAAAATGAAGTTCTAAACTTTAAAGAAAGGGAGGGAGAAAAACTAAAAGACGCTTGGTATAGAATTTGCAATGCTCAAAATAGATCTACTAGGCAGCAATCTACTTCCATTCTTCTTCGCAATTTTTATGTAGGCATAACTCCTTGGCACAGATATATCCTTGATACCATTACCAGAGGGAACTTCTTGGGTAGCCATACTTTTGATTCTTATAATGCTATGATAGATTTGTTTGGCTCACCATCTCTTTTGGTTAATGGAACTATGTTAACTTTGGAGCATGTAATGCAAAAACTTGAAATTATTGAAAATAAAGTTGCTACCATTGAGTTATTGAAAATTTTGATAAAAAGATACACAAGCAAATTACTCAATATGGATCTAAAGTAGGAGTAACTTTGAAAAATATTAAAGAGAAGGAACCTATAGTTAATGAAAGAATAAACCATGATTCCATTAGAATCGATAAACTTGAGGGTATCATTACCAACTTGGGAACCACTTTTTCTTCCGTAAAGAATACTCCAAGTCCTCCAACTAAACTGCCAAGTTTATGTATGTTCCTAAAAATAAAGGTGAATCCTCTAGCAAAGAAACTATGGATCTCAAATCTATAAGTGTTCGCCCTAATCTTTTTGCTATCATTAAGGAACCATTTGCTGCCAATGATTTTTTTCAATCTTGTGCCTAAAAGTTTGATAATAAATAAAAGGAAAGAAATTCCTAAGGACGGTAGATGCCTCATTGAAGAATTACCTACCAAAGATGGCAATACCGAGATCTATCCTTGCTTTTTATGCCTAGTTAGGGGCGTTAAACGATAGCGCTTGTCGGGAGGCAACCCAATTTTATTTTTATTCCTTGCTTTTCGCTCCTGCTTAGTAATAAATAATTTATCTAGCCTCTGTTTTGGTTGTGTTTTTTTGTGTTTAATTAGTGTTTATGCCAAGTAGAACCGTTGGGAAGACTTGGGGAATGTCTTGTTAATCTTGCTGTAAAAAACAGAAACTTTAGCATTCACGAGAACTGCTGCCATTTTTATTTGGAAAGTTATATTTAGTTAATTATTTTTGCAGATGATTAATAGATAAATTACTCACGTCTAGAAATTTATTTTAGAATTTTTGGGGTTCCAGATCTTGCGCTAGCTACAGATTACTACAGACTGTTCTGTTTTTGACAGATTCTGTTTTTCGTGTGTTGTTTGCATATTTTGATGAATCTATGGCTAGTAAAATAGTTTATAAACCATAAAGAAGTTTGAATACAATAGGTTTAAAACCAATATAAATAAAGAATGAGTTCATTACAGTACCTTGAACTTGAAGTGGTCTTTTGTTTTTTTTCGCTAACGGAGCTCACGAGATTTTCTACTTTAAGTTTTGTGTTGTGAAGTTTTCAAGTTTTGGGTAAAGATTTGATGGATTATGGAACAAGGAGTGGCAAGAGCCTAAGCTTGGGGATGCCCATGGCACCCCCAAGATAATCTAAGGACACCTAGAAGCCAAAGCTTGGGGATGCCCCGGAAGGCATCCCCTCTTTCGTCTACTTCTATCGGTAACTTTACTTGGAGCTATATTTTTATTCACCACATGATATGTTTTTTGCTTGGAGCGTCTTGTATGATTTGAGTCTTTATTTTTTAGTTTACCACAATCATCCTTACTGTACACACCTTTTGAGAGAGACACACATGATTCAAAAATTATTAGAATACTCTATGTGCTTCACTTATATCTTTTGAGTTATATAGTTTTGCTCTAGTGCTTCACTTATATCTTTTAGAGCGCGGTGCTGGATATGTTTTATAGAAACTATTAATCTCTCATGCTTAACTTAGATCATTTTTGAGAATCTTAAATTGAAGGAAATATGCCCTAGAGGCAATAATAAAGTTATTATTTATTTCCTTATATCATGATAAATGTTTATTATTCATGCTAGAATTGTATTAACCGGAAACATGATACATGTGTGAATACATAGACAAACAGAGTGTCACTAGTATGCCTCTACTTGACTAGCTCGTTGATCAAAGATGCTTATGTTTCCTAGCCATAAACAAAGAGTTGTCATTTGATTAACGGGATCACATCATTAGGAGAATGATGTGATTGACTTGACCCATTCCGTTAGCTTAGCACTTGATCGTTTAGTTTGTTGCTATTGCTTTCTTCATGACTTATACATGTTCCTATGACTATGAGATTATGCAACTCCCGTTTACCGGAGGAACACTTTGTGTGCCACCAAACGTCACAACGTAACTGGGTGATTATAAAGGTGCTCTACAGGTGTCTTCGAAGGTACTTGTTGGGTTGGCGTATTTTGAGATTAGGATTTGTCACTCCGATTGTCGGAGAGGTATCTCTGGGCCCTCTCGGTAATACACATCACTCAAGCCTTGCAAGCATTGCAACTAATAAGTTAGTTGCGGGATGATGTATTACGGAACGAGTAAAGAGACTTGCTGGTAACGAGATTGAACTAGGTATTGAGATACCGATGATCGAATCTCGGGCAAGTAACATACCGATGACAAAGGGAACAACGTATGTTGTTATGCGGTCTGGCCGATAAAGATCTTCGTAGAATATGTAGGAGCCAATATGGGCATCCAGGTCCCGCTATTGGTTATTGACCGGAGACGTGTCTCGGTCATGTCTACATTGTTCTCGAACCCGTAGGGTCCGCACGCTTAAAGTTCAGTGACGATCGTAATTAGGGTTTTTGTGTTTTGATATACCGAAGGTTGTTCGGAGTCTCGGATGTGATCACGGACATGACGAGGAGTCTCGAAATGGTCGATACATAAAGATTGATATATTGGAAGCCTATATTTGGATATCAGAATCGTTCCGGGTGAAATCGGGATTTTACCAGAGTACCGGGGGGTTACCGGTACCCCCCGGGGGTTAATGGGCCTACATGGGCCCTAAGGGAGAAGAGGAGGGCCGGCCAGGACAGGCCGCGCGCCCCCTCCCCCTAGTCCGAATAGGACAAGGAGGGGGGCGCCCCCCTTTCCTCTTTCCCCCTTCCCCTTTCCTTCTCCAACAAGGCAAGAGGGGGGAATCCTACTCCCGGCGGGAGTAGGACTCCTCCAGGCGCACCCCTAGGGGCCGGCCACACCTGCCCCTCCCTCCTTTATATACGGGGGAAGGGGGGCACCCATGACACACAAGTTGATCTTCGTGATCGTTCCTTAGCCGTGTGCGGTGCCCCCTTCCACCATATTCCACCTCGGTCATATCTTAGCAGTGCTTAGGCGAAGCCCTGCGTTGGTAGAACATCATCACCGTCATCACGCCGTCGTGCTGACGAAACTCTCCCTCAACACTCGGCTGGATCGGAGCTCGAGGGACGTCACCGAGTTGAACGTGTGCAGAACTCGGAGGTGCCTTAGTTCGGTACTTGGATTGGTCGGACCAGGAAGACGTACGACTACTTCCTCTACGTTGTGTCAACGCTTCCGTTGCCGATCTATGAGGGTACGTAGACAACACTCTCCCCTCTCGTTGCTATACATCACCATGATCTTGCGTGTGCGTAGGATTTTTTTGAAATTACTACGTTCCCCAACAGTGGCATACGAGCTAGGTTTTATGCGTAGATGTCATATGCACGAGTAGAACACAAGTGAGTTGTGGGCGATATAAGTCATACTGCTTACCAACATGTCATACTTTGGTTCAGCGGTATTGTTGGATGAAGCGGCCCGGACCGACATTACGCGTACGCTTACGCGAGACTGGTTTTACCACCGTGCTATGCACACAGGTGACTAGCGGGTGTCAGTTTCTCCAACTTTAGTTGAACCGAGTATGGCTACGCCCGGTCCTTGAGAAGGTTAAAACAGCACCAACTTGACAAACTATCATTGTGGTTTTGATGCGTAGGTAAGAACGGTTCTTGCTAAGCCCGTAGCATCCACGTGAAACTTGCAACAACAAAGTAGAGGACGTCTCACTTGTTTTTGCAGGGCATGTTGTGATGTGATATGGTCAAGATGTGATGAGATATAAGTTGTTGTATAAGATGATCATGTTTTGTTGAAGTTATCAGCAACTGGCAGAAGCCTTATGGTTGTCTCTTTATTGCATAAGATGCAAGCGCCAAATAATTGCTTTACAATTATCGCTATGCGATAGCAATAGTTACAAGAGCAATAGTTGGCGAGATGACCATGTGACGACACATTGATATAGATCAAGATGATGGAGATCATGGTGTCATGCCGGTGACGATGGAAATCATGACGATGTTTTGGAGATGGAGATCAAAGGCACAAGATGATGATGGCCATATCATGTCACATATTTTGATTACATGTGATGTTTATCTTTTACGCATCTTATCTTGCTTTAATTGATGGTAGCATTATAAGATGATCTCTCACTAAATTTCAAGATAAAAGTGTTCTCCCTGAGTATGCACCGTTGCCAAAGTTCGTCGTGCCCAGACACCACGTGATGATCGGGTGTGATAAGCTCTACGTCCATCTACAACGGGTGCAAGCCAGTTTTGCACATGCAGAATACTCAGGTTAAACTTGACGAGCCTAGCATATGCAGATATGGCCTCGGAACACTGAGACTGAAAGGTTGAGCGTGAATCATATAGTAGATATGATCAACATAGTGATGTTAACCATTGAAAACTACTCCATTTCACGTGATGATCGGTTATGGTTTAGTTGATTTGGATCACGTGATCACTTAGAAGATTAGAGGGATGTCTTTCTAAGTGGGAGTTCTTAAGTAATATGATTAATTGAACTTTAATTTATCATGAATTTAGTCCTGGTAGTATTAGCATATCTATGTTGTAGATTAATAGCTCGCGATGTTGCTCCCCGTTTAATTTTTTATATATTCCTAGAGAAAACTATGTTGAAAAATGTTAGTAGCAACGATGCGGATTGGATCCGTGATCTGAGGATTAACCTTATTGCTGCATAGAAGTATTATGTCCTTGATGCACCGCTAGGTGACAGACCTATTGCAGGAGCAGATGCAAATGTTATGAACATTTGACAAAAGCTCGGTATGATGACTACTTGATAGTTTCGTGCACCATGCTTTACGGCTTAGAAATGGGACTTCAAAAATGTTTTGAACGCCACAGAGCATATAAGATGTTCTAAGAGTTGAAATTGGTATTTCATACTCATGCCCGTGTCGAGAGGTATGAGACCTCTGACAGTACTTTGCCTACAAGATGGAGGAGAATTGCTCAGCTAGTGAGCATGTGCTCAGAATGTCTGAGTACTACAATCACTTGAATCAAGTGGGAGTTAATCTTCCAGATAAGATAGTGATTGACAGAGTTCTCTAGTCACTATCATCAAGTTTCTAGAACTTCGTGATGAACTATAATATGCAAGGGATAACGGAAACGATTCCCAAGCTCTTCGTGATGCTGAAATCGACGAAGGTAGAAATCAAGAAAAGCATCAACTGTTGATGGTTAACAAGACCACTAGTTTCAAGAAAAGGGCAAAGGGAAGAAGGGGAACTTCAAGAAGAACGGCAAGCAAGTTGCTGCTCAAGTGAAGAAGCCCAAGTCTGGACCTAAGCCTGAGACTAAGTGCTTCTACTGCAAAGGAACTGGTCACTGGAAGCGGAACTACCCCAAGTAATTGGCAGATAAGAAGGATGGCAAAGTGAACATAGGTATATTTGATATACATGTTATTGATGTGTACTTTACTAGTGTTTGTAGCAACCCCTCAGTATTTGATACTAATTCAGTTGCTAAGAATAGTAACTCGAAACGGGAGTTGCAGAATGAACAGAGACTAGTTAAGGGTGAAGTGACGATGTGTGTTGGAAGTGGTTCCAAGATTGATATGATCTTCATCGCACACTCCCTATACTTTCGGGATTAGTGTTGAACCTAAATAAGTGTTATTTGGTGTTTGCGTTGAGCATGAATATGATTTGATCATGTTTATTGCAATACGGTTATTCATTTAAGTAAGAGAATAAATTGTTGTTCTGTTTACATGAATAAAACCTTCTATGGTCATACACCCAATGAAAATGGTTTGTTGGATCTCGATTGTGGTGATACACATTCTCATAATATTGAAGCGAAAAGATGCAAAGTTAATAATGATAGTGCAACTTATTTGTGGCACTGCGCATGAAGAAAATCCATGCTGATGGGCTTTTGGAATCACTTGATTATGAATCAGTTGATGCTTGCGAACCGTGCCTCATGGCAAGATGACTAAGACTCCGTTCTCCGGAACAATGGAGCAAGCAACTGACTTATTGGAAATAATACATACTGATGTATGCAGTCCGATGAATGTTGAGGCTCGCGGCGGGTATCGTTATTTTCTAACCTTCACGGATGATTTGAGCAGATATGGGCATATCTACTTGATGAAACATAAGTCTAAAACATTTGAAAAGTTCAAAAACTTCAGAGTGAAGTGGAAAATCATCGTGACAAGAAAATAAAGTTTCTACGATTTGATCGCAGAGACAAATATTTGAGTTACGAGTTTGGTCTTCAATTAAAACAATGTGGAATAGTTTCACAAAATCGTGCCACCTGGAACACCACAGCATAATGGTGTGTCCGAACGTCATAACCGTACTATTATTGGATATAGTGCAATCTATGATGTTTCTTACCGATTAACCACTATAGTTTTGAGGTTATGCATTAGAGACAACTACATTCACCTTAAAAAGGGCACCATCTAAATCCGTTGAGACGACACCGTATGAACTATGGTTTAGCAAGAAACCTAAGCTGTCGTTTCTTAAAGTTTGGGGTTGCAATGCTTATGTGAAAAAGTTTCATCTTGATAAGCTCAAACCCAAGTCGGAGAAGTGCATCTTCATAGGATACCCAAAAGTAACTGTTGGGTACACCTTCTATCACAGATCCAAAGGCAAGATATTTGTTACTGAGAATGGATCCTTTCTAGAGAAGGAGTTTCTCTCGAAAGAAGTGAGTGGGAGAAAAGTAGAACTTGATGAGGTAATTGTACCTGCTCCCTTATTGGAAAGTAGTTCATCACAGAAATCTGTTTCTGTGACTCCTACACCAATTAGTGAGGAAGCTAATGATGATGATCATGTAACTTCAAATCAAGTTACTACCGAACCTCGTAAGGTCAACCAGAGTGAGATCCGCACCAAAGTGGTACGGTAATCCTATTGTGGAGATCATGTTAATTGACCATGACGAACCTACGAACTATGAGGAAGCGATGATGAGCCCAGATTCCGCGAAATGGCTTGAGGCCATGAAATCTGAGATGGGATCCATGTATGAGAACAAAGTGTGGACTTTGGTTGACTTGCCCGTTGATCGGCAAGCCATAGAAAATAAATGGATCTTCAAGAGGAAGACGGACACTGATAGTAGTGTTACAATCTACAAAGCTAGACTTGTCGAAAAAGGTTTTTGACAAAGTTCAAGGTGTTGACTATGATGAGATTTTCTCACTCGTAGCGATGCTTAAGTCTGTCTGAATCATGTTAGCAAATTGCCGCATTTTATGAAATCTGGCAAATGGATAAACAAAATTGCATTCCTTAAAGGATTTGTTAAAGAAAGAGTTGTATATGATGCAACCAGAAGGTTTTGTCAATCCTAAAGGTGCTAACAAAATATGCAAGCTCCAGCGATCCATCTATGGACTGGTGCAAGCATCTCGGAGTTGGAATATACGCTTTGATAAGTTGATCAAAGCATATAGTTTTTTACAGACTTGCGGTGAAGCCTGTATTTACAAGAAAGTGAGTCGGAGCACTACAGCATTTCTGATAAGTATATGTGGATGACATATTGTTGATCGGAAAGAATGTAGAATTATTCTGCAAAGCATAAAGGAGTGTTTGAAAAGGAGTTTTTCAAAGAAAGACCTCGGTGAAGCTGCTTACATATTGAGCATCAAGATCTATAGAGATAGATCAAGACGCTTGATAAGTTTTTTCAATGAGTACATACCTTGACAAGATTTTGAAGTAGCTCAAAATGGAACAGCCAAAGAAAGAGCTCTTGCCTGCGTTACAAGGTGTGAAATTGAGTAAGACTCAAATCCCGACCACGGCAGAAGATAGAAAGAGAATGAAAGTCATTCCCTATGCCTCAGCCATAGGTTCTATAAAGTATGCCATGCTGTGTACCAGATCTATTGTATACCCTACACTGTTTTTTGGCAAGGGAGTACAATAGTGATCTAGGAGTAGATCACTGGACAGCGGTCAAAATTATCCTTAGAGGACTAAGGAAATATTTCTCGATTATGGAGGTGATAAAAGAGTTCGTCGTAAAGAGTTACGTCGATGCAAGCTTTGACACCGATCTGGATGACTCTAAGACTCGATCTAGATACATATTGAAAGTGGGAGCTATTAGCTAGAGTAGCTCCGTGCAGAGCTTTGTAGACATAGAACTTTGCAAAATACTTACGGATCTGAATGTGACGGACCCGTTGACTAAAATTATCTCACAAGCAAAACATGATCACACCTTAGTACTATTTGGGTGTTAATCACATAACGATGTGAACTAGATTACTGACTCTAGTAAACCCTTTGGGTTTTGGTCACATGTCGATGTGAACTATGGGTGTTAACCACATAAAGATGTGAACTATTGATGTTAAATCACATGGCGATGTGATCTAGATTATTGACTCTAGTGCAAGTAGGAGACTGAAGGAAATATGCCCTAGAGGCAATAATAAAGTTATTATTTATTTCCTTATATCATGATAAATGTTTATTATTCATGCTAGAATTGTATTAGCCGGAAACATGATACATGTGTGAATACATAGACAAACTGAGTGTCACTAGTATGCCTCTACTTGACTAGCTCGTTGATCAAAGATGATTATGTTTCCTAGCCATAGACAAAGAGTTGTCATTTGATTAATGGGATCACATCATTAGGAGAATGATGTGATTGACTTGACCCATTCCGTTAGCTTAGCACTTGATCGTTTAGTTTGTTGCTATTGCTTTCTTCATGACTTATACATGTTCCTATGACTATGAGATTATGAAACTCCCGTTTACCGGAGGAACACTTTGTGTGCCACCAAACGTCACAACGTAACTGGGTGATTATAAAGGTGCTCTACAGGTGTCTTCGAAGGTACTTGTTGGGTTGGCGTATTTCGAGATTAGGATTTGTCACTCCGATTGTCGGAGAGGTATCTCTGGGCCCTCTCGGTAATACACATCACTCAAGCCTTGCAAGCATTGCAACTAATAAGTTAGTTGCGGGATGATGTATTATGAAACGAGTAAAGAGACTTGCCGGTAACGAGATTGAACTAGGTATTGACATACCGACGATCGAATCTCGGGCAAGTAACATACCGATGACAAAGGGAACAACGAATGTTGTTATGCGGTCTGACCAATAAAGATCTTCGTAGAATAGGTAGGAGCCAATATGAGCATCCAAGTTCCACTATTGGTTATTGACCAGAGACGTGTCTCGGTCATGTCTACATAGTTCTCGAACCCGTAGGGTCCACACGCTTAAAGTTCAGTGACGATCGTAATTAGGGTTTTTGTGTTTTGATGTACCAAAGGTTTTTCGGAGTCCCGGATGTGATCACGGACATGACGAGGAGTCTCGAAATGGTCGATACATAAAGATTGGTATATTGGAAGCCTATATTTGGGTATCGGAATCGTTCCGGGTGAAATCGGGATTTTATCGGAGTACCGGGGGGTTACCGGAACCCCCCTGGGGGGTTAATGGGCCTACATGGGCCCTAAGGGAGAAGAGGAGGGCCGGCCAGGGTAGGCCGCATGCCCCCTCCCCCCTAGTCCGAATAGGACAAGGAAGGGGGGGGGGGGCGCCCCCCTTTCCTCTTTCCCCCTTCCCCTTTCCTTCTCCAACAAGGCAAGAGGGGGGAGTCCTACTCCCGGGAGGAGTAGGACTCCTCCAGGCGCACCCCTAGGGGCCGGTCACACCTCCCCCCTCCCTCCTTTATATACGGGGGAAGGGGGCACCCCATGACACACAAGTTGATCTTCGTGATCGTTCCTTAGCCGTGTGCGGTGCCCCCTTCCACCATATTCCACCTCGGTCATATCGTAGTGGTGCTTAGGCGAAGCCCTGCGTCGGTAGAACATCATCACCGTTATCACGCCGTCATGCTGACGAAACTCTCCCTCAACACTCGGCTGGATCGGAGCTCGAGGGACGTCACCAAGTTGAATGTGTGCAGAACTCGGAGGTACTTGGATTGGTCGGATTGGGAAGACATACGACTACTTCCTCTACGTTGTGTCAACGCTTCCGTTGCCGGTCTACGAGGGTACGTAGACAACACTCTCCCCTCTCGTTGCTATACATCACCATCATCTTGCGCGTGCGTAGGATTTTTTTTTGAAATTACTACGTTCCCCAACATAAATAGCATGGTAATTTGCTTAAATAATCCTTATATGCTAGGTATACAAGATTAATAATAAAATTCTCTTCTGAGTGTGTTGAATACTATGAGAAGTTTGAAACTTGATAATTGTTTTGAGATATGGAGATGGTGATATTAGAGTTATGCTAGTTGAGTAGTTGTGAATTTGAGAAATACTTGTGTTAAAGTTTGTGATTCCCGTAGCATGCACGTATGGTGAACCGTTATGTGATGAAGTCAGAGCATGATTTTATTGATTGTCTTCCTTATGAGTGGCGGTCGGGGAGGAGCGATGGTATTTTCCTAACAATCTATCCCCCTAGGAGCATGCGCGTAATACTTTGCTTTGATAACTTGTAGATTTTTACAACAAGTATATGAGTTCTTTATGACTAATGTTGAGTCCATGATTATACACACTCTCACCCTTCCACCATTGCTAGCCTCTCTAACACCGCGCACCTTTCGCCGGTATCATACACCCACCATATACCTTCCTCAAAACAGCCACCATACCTACCTATCATGGCATTTCCATAGCCATTCCGAGATATATTGCCATGCAACTTTCCACCGTTCCGTTTACTATGACACGCTCCATCATTGACATATTGTTTTGCATGATCATGTAGTTGACATCATATTTGTAGTGAAGCCACCATTCATAATTCTGTCATACATGCCACTCATGAGTCATTGCATATCCCAGTACACCGCCGGAGGCATTCACATAGAGTCATATTTTGTTCTAAGTATCGAGTTGTAATTCTTGAGTTGTAAGAAAATAAAAGTGTGATGATCATCATTATTAGAGCATTGTCCCAAGTGAGGAAAGGATGATGGAGACTATGATTCCCCACAAGTCGGGATGAGACTCCGGACGAAAAAAAAGAGGCCATAAAAAAGAGAGAAAAAGCCCAAATAAAAAAATGAGAGAAAAAGAGAGAAGGGACAATGCTACTATCCTTTTACCACACTTGTGCTTCAAAGTAGCACCATGATCTTCATAGTAGAGAGTCTCCTTTGTTATCACTTTCATATACTAGTGGGAAATTTTCATTATAGAACTTGGCTCGTATATTCCAATGATGGGCTTCCTCAAAATGCCCCAGGTCTTCGTGAGCAAGCAAGTTGGATGCACACCCACTTAGTTTCTTTTTGAGCTTTCATATACTTATAGCTCTAGTGCATCTGTTGCATGGCAATCCCTACTCACTCACATTGATATCTATTGATGGGCATCTCCATAGCCCATTGATACGCCTAGTTGATGTGAGACTATCTTCTCCTTTTTGTCTCCTCCACAACCACCATTCTATTCCACCTAAAGTGCTATGTCCCTGGCTCACGCTCATGTATTGCGTGAAGATTGAAAAAGTTTTGAGAATGTCAAAAGTAAGAAACAATTGCTTGGCTTGTCATCGGGGTTGTGCATGATTTAAATACTTTGTGTGGTGAAGATAGAGCATAGCCAGAGTATATGATTTTGTAGGGATAACTTTCTTTGGCCATGTTATTTTGAAGAGACATAATTGCTTAGTTAGTATGCTTAAAGTATTATTATTTCTATGTCAATATTGAACTTTTGTCTTGAATCTTTCAGATCTGAATATTTATGCCACAATTCAGAAGAGTTACATTGAAAATATGCCAAGTAGCACTCTACATCAAAAATTCTATTTTTATCATTTACCTACTCGAGGACGAGCAGGAATTAAGCTTGGGGATGCTTGATACGTCTCCAACGTATCTATAATTTTTGATTGCTCCATGCTATATTATCTACTATTTTGGACATTATTGGGCTTTATTATCCACTTTTATATTATTTTGGGGACTAACTTATTAACCGGAGGCCCAGCCCATAATTGTTGTTTTTTTGCCTATTTTAGGGTTTCGAAGAAAAGGAATATCAAATGGAGCCCAAACGGAATGAAACCTTCGGGAACGTGATTTTCTCACTGAACATGATCCAGTAGACTTGGACCCTATGTCAAGCAACCAACAGGGAGGCCACGAGGTAGGGGGCGCGCCTACCCCCCCCCCCAGACGCGCCCTCCACCCTCGTGGGCCCCCTGTTTCTCCACCGACGTACTTCTTCCTCCTATATATATACCTACGTACCCCCAAACGATCACATACGGAGCCAAAACCCTAATTCCACCACTGTAACTTCCTGTATCCACGAGATCCCATCTTGGGGCCTGTTCCGGAGCTCCGCCGGAGGGGGCATCGATCACGGAGGGCTTCTACATCAACACCATAGCCTCTCCGATGAAGTGTGAGTAGTTTACCTCAGACCTACGGGTGCATAGTTATTAGCTAGATGGCTTCTTCTCTCTTTTTGGATCTCAATACAAAGTTCTCCCCCTCTCTTGTGGAGATCTATTCGATGTAATTGATACGTCTCCGTTGTATCTATAATTTTTGATTGTTCCATGCCAATATTCTACAACTTTCATATACTTTTGGCAACTTTTTATACTATTTTTGGGACTAACATATTGATCCAGTGCTAGTTCCTGTTTGTTGCATGTTTTTTGTTTCACAGAATATCCATATCAAACGGGGTCCAAACAGGATAAAACAAACGGAGATTGTTTTTGGAATATATATGATTTTTGGGAAGAAAAATCCATGCGAGACGGTGCCCGAGGGGGCCACAAGGCAGGGGGGCGCGCTCCTGACCCTCGTGGCTACCCCGTAAGGCAGTTGATGCCCTTCTTTCGCCGCAAGAAAGCTAATATCCGGATAGAGATCGTGTTAAAATTTCAGCCCAATCGGAGTTACGGATCTCCGGGAATATAAGAAACGGTGAAAGGGAAGAATCTGAGAACGCAGAAACAGAGAGAGACAGAGAGACAGATCCAATCTCGGAGGGGCTCTCGCCCCTCCCATGCCATGGCGGCCATGGACCAGAGGGGAAACCCTTCTCCCATCTAGGGAGGAGGTCAAGGGAGAAGAAGAAGGAGGGGGGCTCTCTCCCCCTCGCTTCCAGTGGCACCGGAGTGCCACCGGGGGCCATCATCATCACCACAATCTTCACCAACAACTTCACCGCCATCATCACCAACTCTTCCCCCCTCTATGCAGCTGTGTAAGCTCTCTCTTACCCGCTGTAATCTCTACTTAAACATGGTGCTCAACGCTATATATTATTTCCCAATGATGTATGGCTATCCTATGATGTTTGAGTAGATCTGTTTTGTTCTAATTGTTATTTGATGATCGTGATTGGTTTGAGTTGCATGTTTTATTATTGGTGTTGTCCTATGGTGCTCTCCGTGTCGCGCAAGCGTGAGGGATCCCCGCTGTAGGGTGTTGCAATACGTTCATGATTCGCTTATAGTGGGTTGCGTGAGTGACTGAAACACAAACCCGAGTAAGGGGGTTGTTGCGTATGGGATAAAGAGGACGTGATGCCTTATAATGCTATGGTTGGGTTTTATCTTAATGATCTTTAGTAGTTGCGGATGCTTGCTAGAGTTCCAATCATAAGTGCATATGATACAAGTAGATAAAGTATGTTAGCTTATGCATCTCCCTCATATAAAATTGCAATAGTGATTACCGGTCTAGTTATTGATTGCCTAGGGACAAATAACTTTCTCGTAACAAAAAGCTCTTTACTAAAACTAACTTAGTTGTGTCTTTATTTAAACAGCCCCTACTTTTTATTTACGCAATCTTTATTATCTTGCAAACATATCCAACAACACCTACAAAGTACTTCTAGTTTCATACTTGTTCTAGGTAAAGCGAACATCAAGTGTGCATAGAGTTGTATCGGTGGTCGATAGAACTTGAGGGAATATTTGTTCTGACTTTAGCTCCTCGTTGGGTTCGACACTCTTACTTACCGAAAACTGTTGCGATCCCCTATACTTGTGGGTTATTAGTAATCTTCTTTTGCGGTGTGTTTGTTGAGACCGATGAATTGTGGGTTTATGATCAAGTTTATCTATGAACAATATTTGAATCTTATCTGAATTCTTTTATGTATGATTGGTTATCTTTGCAAGTCTCTTCGAATTATTAGTTTGGTTTAGCCTACTAGATTGATCTTTCTTGCAATGGGAGTAGTGCTTAGCATTGGGTTCAATCTTGCGGTGTCCTTTCCCAGTGACAGTAGGGGCAGCAAGGCACATATTGTATTGTTGCCATCGAGGATAACAAGATGGGGTTTTAATCATATTGCATGAATTTATCCCTCTACATCATGTCATCTTGCTTAAGGCGTTACTCTGTTCTTATGAACTTAATACTCTAGATGCATGTTGGATAGCGGTCGATGTGTGGAGTAATAGTAGTAGATGCAGGCAGGAGTCGGTCTACTTGTTTTGGACGTGATGCCTATATACATGATCATACCTGGATATTCTCATAACTATGCTCAATTCTGTCAATTGCTCAACAGTAATTCATTCACCCACCGTAAAATACCTATGCTCTTGAGAGAAGCCACTAGTGAAACCTATGGCCCCCGGGTCTATCTTCATCATATTAATCTTTCAATACTTAGTTGTTTTCATTGCTTTTATTTTACTTTGCATCTTTATCATAAAAATACCAAAAATATTATCTTATCATATCTATCAGATCTCACTCTTGTAAGTGACCGTGTAGGGATTGACAACCCCTTATCGCGTTGGTTGCGAGGATTTATTTGTTTTGTGTAGGTGCGAGGGATTCGCGCGTAGCCTCCTACTGGATTGATACCTTGGTTCTCAAAAATTGAGGGAAATACTTACGCTACTTTGCTGCACCACCCTTTCCTCTTCAATGGAAAACCAACGCAAGTTCTCAAGAGGTAGCATCATACAAGCAACAAGCACATGCAAAAACTTATCCTGTCTGAGTACAGACAGCTGAAAAGAAAGAAGGCTAGAAAGCCTGTCTATCTACAAGACCCTCCAAAGGAACTAGACTTATGTCTGGGATTCCCAAGCTAATCGGCGAACTCATCGTAGGAATCTAAAGTGAGATAGAAGTCTCCTCTGCAAAAACATAAATTAAGCAAACGTGAGTACAAATGTACTTAGCAAGACTTACATCAGAACTAGCTACATATGCATCAGTATCAACAAAGGAGTTGTGGAGTTTAATTGCAGCAAACCATATTTGACTCAGTGGCTATCATGTACTATGACTACCAGTATTATCTTTGAGGTGATAAAGCGCATATGAGTCCACATATTCACCACATCAATACACCACTATGGATTCGCTCCCGTCTCCCTACGAGAAGGTCATCCATAGCACTCACGTTTATCTTGCGCATTTTAGAGTATCCACTTCAAGTTGTCTATGAACAATGTAAGATTTCCAAGTAGTCCATATCCGAGGACGCGGCTATTCGAATAGATTCATACCCCTGCAGGAGTGTACTTCTTCACACATGTGTCCACCACTTAGCGCTTGTACACGACATGTGCTCGGCAGACTTCAAGCGAAAGCCGGCGGGGGTATAGACCACGACCTAACAAACCACACAAGTCTCTAGTACAGGTTTATCGCCTATTTGAGTTCCATCCGCAAGGAAGTCTGGCTAAGGTTTCCACTAGGGCCCCAAACGATGTGTGCAGGGTTCCCAAGCCCACCAAACGGGTGCCCTGGTACACCGTGCCACTTGCCTACCGCATCATAGCCCATCCCTAGGGTCAGCGCTACGCACGACCTCCAGCATACTACAAACACCAGAAACTACTTGCAACTGCTAGACAAAGTACAGGGGGTTAATAAGTCAAGCGGGGTCATATTTCAGGGCCCAATGTGTGGTAGACTGGTAGTAGCTGTTCATGGATCACAAACACAGAACTCAGTTCCCGAGGACGGATTCAATGAGACGACCCACCATGTACTCCCATGGCCTCTCATCGCTACCTTTACCAAATCATCTTCACACACTTAGCTCTCGGCAGTAGGACATGTTCACCATCATTCCAGTCCATCCTAGATGAATAAGACCTGACACAACTCTAAGCATAGCAGGCATAGCAAGCAACCATGAATGAGTAGGCACATCATGGCTCAAACAACTCCTACCCATGCTGGTGGGTTTTAACTAATTACTGTGGCAAAGACATGTCATGTAGAGTAATGGGTTCAACTACCGCAACATGTAACAGTTGAATCATTGTTGTCCTAATGCAGTAAAAGAGAGTAAGAGCGAGAGAGTGGGATTGTATCGGAATGCTCAAATGGGGTTTTCTTGCCTGGCACTTCTGAAGATAGAATTGTGTCTTCATCAGTGGCAATGATCTCAATGTCAGAACAAACATCTACCGAGAGGGGACAACCACCGACAAACATAAAAAGGAACAACATTCAATGCAATGCACAACCAAATGCATGATATGGCATATCAAGGTACTGAATTGAGCTAATGCAACAACAAGTCATTTTAACTGAAGTGGAATTCAGAAACATATCAAATTCCAACTCCAAATCTATTTACCAAATTTGCCCTAAACACGATTTGTCCTAAACAGTGAGGTTAACTTGTTCAAACATGCATGAACATGGAACAAACAGATTCTTCATATTTTTCTGATAATTTCTTATATATAAATTATTTTCATTGGAGTTACTATTTAATTTCTATGAAATTTGGAAGTTTTAACTATTTTCTGGAATTTTCAGATTTATCTCTAAATTAGAAAATCCAGTTAATTACATTATGATGTCAACATCGTGTCATGCTTACATCACCTAGTCAAAAGCAGGTCCAGGTCAAACCGGACCAGTGGGTCCCACTGGTCAGTGTCATAGTGATGGCTAGGGTCACAGACAGGTGGGCCCGGTCAGAGGCCACGTCAGCAAGGTCAATGCTGACGCGTGGGTCCATCGGTTTAATTAATTAACATAATTATTTTGGTTAAGCAGTAAACTAAAAGGTGGGACCCATTGTCAGTTTCTTAGGTGGTTAATTAGGGGGGGTGATTAACAACCTAATGAAGGTTTAGCCGGTAGCTAAACGCCGGTGGCCATCCAGTGCGACAGAGGCTCGTGGGAGTCTCTATTCCAGCGACCATTTGTCGCGCGAACGGGTGCATTCGGGAGCTGGGAGCGTGCCGCGTCCAGCGGTCCAAGTGGTTTGGCGCGAGGAGGCCAGGAACGACGGCGGCGTCAAGGTCCACGGCGGCCGGAGCTCGGCCACGGTGGAGATCCTCGCCAAGGGATGCAAACGAGAGAGGAAAGAGAGGGGTTCTACGCGGGAGCTCACAACACATCGGATGGGGTCGTCAACGAGCTCGGGGGTGCACGGGTGATGGCGAACCGACGACGACCATTAACCGCGGTCGAGGAGGAAGACGAGCTTGTTGTCAGCGGAGCGAGGCTTCCCGCGTTGCTTGGACCCGTGGAGAGGACGAGGACGACGCCGCGGAGCTCTTGGACATGGCAGAGGAGCAAAGGGGTGGTTGTGGCCGCGTCCAATGGTGACGGCGGCAACGGCGCGCTCCGGCTCCTCTCGGTGAGCACAAAAGCGAGAGGGGGAAGGGGCTAGAGCGAGCAGAGGGCGAGCAAGAAGTGAGAGGGGGCCTCGGGCCTCTCCAGACGCAGATCAGGTCGAGAGAGGGGCAAGCAGGAGGTGGTCGGGGACGCACGCGCGTGCGCCACTCTTCCCCTCTGCCTACTAGCAGGAGGAAGAAGACGGCTCTGTCCTCGGTGGGCTGGGCCGGCCAGGTGGGTTGCCTATTGGGTCGTCCAGGTAAGCCAGGTAAGTCCTTTTTTTCTTAATTTCTTTCTAGTTTCTATTCTCTGCATTTGTTTTAAATTTGGTTTGTTAACCAAATGACTTTATAAAATTCTGAAACATTTTGTGGGCACTAATTATTTCTAAGGCCCTCAACCAATTCTAGAATTATTGGAGCATTTAAAAATATCTATAGGATTTAATTGCACCAATTCAAATACAATATGGTTTAATTCAAAAATCCAGAATGTACTAGAAATATGTGCGTAATTTTTGGCAGAGGTTCTAACCTTAGTCAAAAATCATGAACTTTTCTGCAGGGCATTTTGGGTCATTGAAAAGATTTATATTCGATCCTAGTTGAATTTCATCAGGTGCTAGGGTTTGAGCGTCCCATTTCAAATTCATTTAAACTTAGACATGATGCATGGATGCAAATGCCACTATATACAAGCATTATTCTAGGGTTGTGACAGTATTTTTGATATTCAAAAAGAACATCCGTCATCTTGGCCGTCGGTTTTGTCCGGCGCCAGTGAATCAAATGGAGATCAGCAAGAGAAGGACTCTGCGAGGAAATAGGCTGAGGGCCGCCGTGTAGCATAGGAGATGCACACGGGATGACTCAAATTGTGAACAGGCAATACCAATTAGTTTTTTTAAGAAAAATGTTCTATATACTCCAAGATATTCCAATGCTGGAGTTTTTTTTTAAATTATTTTCTTCATTAAGTTATTTGATTAGCCTGTAGATCTTTTTTTTGAGGAATCACACGGGGGAGAGGATCCCCACCTGTATGTATATTACTCAAAAGCCAGAAAGGGCCAAGCAAGATTACAGGGTCACGGCGAGCCGTGAGGTAAGGAACAGCAGCCAGGAGTTGGCCGCTGCCATGTCAGCTGGGTCACGGAATCTATTCAGGCAGACCTCAAAGTCCTTACAGATATTTCTAACAGTGACTAGGGGAGGGTGAACTTCAATACGGAATACAGCAGCGTTTCTAGAGTCCCAATTTTCCACAGGATCATGAGAAGAACTTTAAGCCAGACACGGCCATCCAGGGCGTCTGAAGGTTGGAGCAGCCAAAGGTCTTGAAACCTGGTGGTGGGAGTTAATCCCAGCCATTCCCAAGTCCGAGTCGCATGCGGACAGCCAAGGAACAGGTGTGAGGTGTCCTCGGAGGGGCCGCTACAGCGTGGACATGCAGTGTCGGTGGCGATCGTTTTGTGGAACAGGTTGCACTTGGTATTGAGACGCCCTCTGAATAGTAGCCAGGCGAAGATTTTAAGCTTGTGAGGGGCTCTAGACCTCCAAATCAGAGGGGCATGATCATCCTCGACCTTTTCATGGAGCAGAAGTTTGTAGGCTTTCTTGGGGGAGAAGCTCGTGCCATGGATCAAGAACCGTTCGTCCGGAGCATCGGCTAGCTGGAAGTCCTGCAACAACAAAGAGAGAGCAGCAAGCTCGCGCGTGGCGGCCATGGTTAGCCTGTTCACCAGGTTTGCCTGCGCCCCATACTGCATGATGTGCACCACAGGGATGTGAGTATTTGTGGAGTGAGAGTAGAGGCTTGGGAAAGTAGTTGCGAGCGGTGTGGCCTGTAGCCAGGAGTCGAGACAAAAGAATGTCTTTTGACCGTTCTTTGTGAGCACAAAGGTGATGGACAGTAGTTTGGGTAGCTGGGCTTGTATGTTTTTTGTTAAAAAGGAGGGTTTTGCACTGCTGGCTACATGAGGTAGGCTACATAGGTGTTGTTTGTCTAACCAAGAGATCCACGGCAGGGGGGTGGTATTGTTGTTGTAAGGTATAAAATGTTAATTTTTAAAGAAGTTGTGTGGACTTCAATGTGTGCCTTGCCTTCATTGGTATTCGATACTTAGATAATCTTTTTTTTGCGGGATAGTCGCAACCAAGTATTTTGCCTCAATATAGATAGTCATACAAGCAATTAATCAGTATTTGTTGCACTGTCTCTACGAATAATGAATAAGTTGGTTCTGAAGTGTTAAACACCAACAACATACAGATACTTGCAGGCTATATATCAAGCTCCAAAAGGTCTTTTTCTTTTTATCCACAAGCTCCAAAAGGTCTAAATACACGCTGTTTGAATTCTTTTGTGTAAAATCATGAATTGACAAGTCTCACAGGGTCATTACTAAACAACAAACCGAGACACTAAAGGATCAGAAATTAACCAATCCTCAAAAAACTTGCACTACGTTTTAATTAGTTCTAATTTCATTCGGTTCTTCCTCATGTTCTCCAAAACTAACTTCTTACACGCACCTAAATCTGTGTTTGAGTTTTCTACAGTAAATCTGTAATGCTAGTCTATATGGATAGCACCGTGTTTAAGTTTGACTTGAAGCACCATCACATTCACTGAACTGTGTAATCCCCTGTAAATGGAGAGGCACTTGACGGCACCATTTGCAACTCAGCTATCGTTGAAAACCTCTTCTGAATCACCAGACCAAACCATTATTTTTTCTTCACGAGAGAGCGATTTTATTACCATCAGGCTCTGCATCATCGAGCGGGATAATGCAGGCGGCCCAATCCCCATACGAAACTGCATGCAATACATTACAATTTCCTATGGTTGGGTCTCCACTAGACCACTACACCTTGGACTTGAGACAAAAAGGCAACGGAAGCATGCTAAGTGCAGCACCATCACACTAGTGACTCCACCATGGCAGCCAATTGCCATTTTCAGAATGTGCTGTTTTGGCACAAAAAATGTTTGTTAACAGGAGAAGATCGGTGCATGCGCAGCCGCACCACTATCGCGATGACTTGTCGTACCGGGAACCAATATTCACCACTTTAACCGTCTATAAGAGCAACCCAAGGGACCATGAACTATGCAGGCAGTCCAAGTCTCAAAGATAGTGTAGCTAGTAAGTGAGACTGTAAGTGTTGAGACATGGAGTACTCTCACCGCAGCAGGTTGCTCCTGGTGTGCTCAGTTCTTGTGCTGTGCCTCGTAACCCGAGGCGCGAGGTGCGATGAGTTAACCAGCGATTTCTACGACTGGACATGCCCCGGTGTGTATGACGTCGTCCAGCAGCAAGTGTTTTCTGCCATGAGGGAAGAGCCCAGGATGGGAGCCTCCCTGCTCAGGCTCCATTTCCATGACTGTTTTGTCAATGTACCTCAACTTTCTTCTAAACTTTATGTTGTCGTACGTTTCCTACTGTGCTGCAGTTACTCAAAAAAATTGTTGCATTGTATGCAGGGGTGTGATGGTTCAATCTTGTTGGATGGCGCCGATGGTGAGAAATTTGCACTACCCAACCAGAACTCTGTCAGAGGGTACGAGGTCATCGACGCAATCAAGGCCGACATCGAGAACATGTGCCCCGGGGTGGTGTCCTGTGCTGACATTGTGGCCATTGCAGCTGGCTATGGAGTACTCTTTGTGAGCATCTTTCGTCTCATACTCCATTCTGTCAGAATCATTCAGCTGGTGATACAAAGTATTGAGTAACTATGAACTGATTGTTTTCAGAGTGGAGGGCCTTACTATGATGTTCTTCTGGGGAGAAGGGACGGTCTGAAGGCGAATCAGTCAGGAGCTGACAACGGCCTACCCTCGCCGTTCGAACCGATCAGCTCCATCGTACAGAAGTTTGCCGATGTCGGCCTCGACACGAAAGACGTCGTGGTCTTGTCAGGTAACAGTTGTCACAAAACTAACTACCTGCACGAAAGTTCACAACTAGAATTAAATCCCGTGCTACATCCCTGAAAATGAAACTGTGACAGTGTGGCCATGCTTAACTCATAGAAGCAATCAAGCAACTACTCCCTCTGTTCCTAAATATTTGTCTTTCTAGACATTTCAAATGACTACTACATACGGATGTATGTAGACATATTTTAAAGTGTAGATTCACTCATTTTGCTCCGTATGTAGTCACTTGTTGAAATGCCTAGAAAGACAAGTATTTAGGAACGGAGGGAGTGGTTCTTAAACTTCATTCCTCACATCCAAATTGTCACGAAATTTTCTCAGGCGAATTATCATACACTTGACCTGATCTTATGGAATGGAGTTTAGAACGGAAAGCTCTATTTGTCAAGAACACATTACCTAAATTCTGAACGTCAAAAATTCAGATAATAATTCTGAACGTGAAAACCGACAGGTGCCCACACGATCGGGCGAGCCCGGTGCGTGCTGTTCAGCGACCGGCTGACGTCCACCAAGAGCTCGGCCGACCCGACGCTGGACGCTACCATGGCCGCCGACCTGCAGAAGCTCTGCACCGGCGGCGACGGCAACCAGACCACCGCGCTGGACGTGAGCTCCGCGGACGTGTTCGACAAGCAGTACTACCACAACCTGCTGAGCAAGAAGGGCCTCCTGACCTCTGACCAGGGCCTCTTCTCCGCCGACGAGGACGTCGTCGCCAGCACCACAAAGGCGTTGGTGCAGACGTACAGCGACGACGGCGAGCAGTTCTTCTCGGACTTCGGCGCGTCCATGGTGAAGATGGGGAGCATACCGTTGCCAGCCGGATCCGCCGGCGAGATCCGCTGCAACTGCAGGGTTCCCAATAAAAAATGAGCAACGGCGAGCAGAGCTCATCATCTGCTAGGTGAAAGATGAACGGGTAGCTAGGAAGAACTAGCCGACTGGTTAATAAAGCAGGAGTGAGGATTCAATCCCAGGCACCTGTGCACTGGTGCTAGCCAGTAGAACACACTGGGTGTTATTTCATCAGCTGCTAGATGATCTTGGAATTAAATATAGTCAATGAAATGTGTTGTTGTGTGTAATATTAATATGTTAAATGCTCGAAAAAAAAGATCAAATATAATTCTTCGCATTTCATAATGGTCTGATTATGATCCTTGTTTGAGTGCGAGCTGATGAACATTGAACAATCAATGGACTGATGGCCACGTTGATTGATTTGACTCCATTCAATTTTGTCACATCATGCGGTTGATCTTAACTGTCTCTACAGTTTGACTTGTCTTGCGTGCTGCCGATCATGGCCGTGTGGACAAGGGAATTATTAACTAGCAACAACCAATTATGAGTAGGTTGCCATAGTATTAGTATTTCCCATACACATGTGATGAAAATGATGCCAGGAATAAGACCGATGTCTCTTGCATAACCACCTCCACATAGCGTATCAACCAAACCATTTTCATTTGGTATTTTTTTTAACACGATACAGACGCAAGCGTTCATATATACGCGCGTACAATCATCCATATGAAGGCACGCACATCCTACCTCTATGAACACCTTCGAGAGACTGAGCCGATATATCATTTTGAGATTTTACGAAATCACCGTAGGCGCCTCATAGTCGACAGGAACATCTTCTCTCACTGAACGCGCATCGCCTGAAATTTTTAAATAAATTTAGAATAAACGCAAGCATCAGGACTTAAACCATAGTGAGCTAGGGATACCACTGTCCTACTAACCATCCAATTACAGATTTGGTTGAATTATAAGATTTTGGTTCATCAGATTTTACTTTATTTTTGGTATTTAGTAAGGTACTCCCTCTATAAACTTTTTTCTTTACCGCTTGCAGATGCGTGTATAAGAGTATGTGAACTAATGTTATCTTGGCCGCCACTCATTTCCGTACCACATCAGACAAAAGCTGAGCTGGAGTAGAGATAACATGAAAGGTGTGTAAGCCTGGCGGCTGGTGCCTGCCGATAGATTCAACAAGCAGGATATTCCTGACTATTCCGAGAACTAGGCGTCTTGATCGTTTTCTTTATGAACAATGTCTCCATGTGCTAGGGTAGTGCCCAGCTGGTTGGTTCGTCAAGATTTTTTCTTCTAATATTTCTGAGCGTAGTGCATGTACACGCACTCAATATCCGGATATATACATATATATAATACAGAAATAGAGTACTCCTGCATGATTTAGCACATGTGGCCATTTCCTTGTTGGGAACAGCAGGAAAGGTACGTGGGAGGGAGCTTATCTGGTTAGTGTTGTCTCATGTGATGATGTCGTGCACCGGGCACACGCATCCAAGTTGCGTGAAAGGGACCGGCGCGTAAACACTGCATCTGTAAAACGTATCCATGATTACATGTCAGGGCATCTCCAGCCGTTGGCCCCTCAGGGGGCGTCTAAAAGCGCCGTCTGGGGGTGAGTCGGCGCAAAAAATGGCCCTGGGGCGAGTCGGTCCCCAGTCGTCGGCCCCTAGGGTCGCCCCAGGCGTGTATTAAAATAATAAAAAAAAAGAACCGTTCGGCGAAGTTACGATAAAAACTAGTTAAATTTCGGCCAAACATGGCAAATTTCAGTGAAATTCACGCATTTTCATTACATTAACCTAATCTAAAAAAGAAAGGGGCTGAAGTCGTCGCCGCCGTTGCCGCCATCGTCGTCGTCGGCCTTCTCCTCCTTGACGCGGGCGCCCCTGCTGGACCCCTGTCCGGCGTCGCCATGGCGGACTGGTGGCGGCGCATCATCGTCGTCGTCGTCGCTGTCGCAGATGACGACGACTCCGCCTTCGTCGCGGCCGCGTCGATGTTCCGCGAAGCGAAGCAAGGCGGCGCGCTGGCGCTCCTTCGCCTTCTCCAGGCGCTCCTTCTCCATCGCTATGGAGTCCCTGCGCGCCAATTCCAGGGCCACTTCATCGTCGTCGAGCTCCGTCGTCACCGGCGCGAGCCCCGGCTCCGTCTTTAGCTTGACGAAGCGCGGAGGAGGAGCCGACGAGGAGGCGCGCCGGCCGTCCTCGTTGATGACGATGCCGGCGCTGCGGGTGCGCCGGCCGAGCGGCGTCTCCGCCGCGGGCTCGGCCTTGACGCCGAGCAGGGCCGGAGTGCCGGAGGAGTGCGATGAAGATCGGGAGGAGGAAGAAGAGGAGGAGGACCCGAACCTCCTTGGCGCCCATGGCCCGGCGCGTCGGTGCTGCGCCGGGGCGGACGCCCTCGCTGGGTACGCCAACGGCGGGTCGTTGCCGCCCTCGAGGTACGTCAGCACGCCCTCGAGTGTGCGGCCGGGGACGCCCCACCACAGGTGGCGCCCCTCGATGTTCTGCCGGCCGCCAACCACCGGCGCGCCGTTGATGGACACCAAGCGCTGTTGCTGGTGGCGCTCGAAATACGCCGCCCAAGCCGCGTGGTTGTCGGCGGCGTACTGGGGGAGGGAGAGTTGGGCGTCGGTGAGGGAGGCGCGCACGACCTCGACTTCCTCGGCGAAGTACGTCGGCTTCGCCACGGCGTCGGGCAACGGGGGAATGGGCACTCCCCCGGCGCTGAGCCTCCACCCCGTCGGCCCGGCGCGCATGTCCGGCGGCGCCGGGATGTTCGCCTGGAACAGGAGCCAGGACTCCTGTTCGCGGAGCGAACGGCGGCCGAAGCCGTTGGTCGCCGCCTCGTCTCCAGGGTAGCGTTCCGCCATGGCGACGGGCTCGGGAGAGGTAGAGAGATAGAGGGAGGGGCTGGGCAGCGGCGCTCGGAAGAGGTAGGGAGAGGGAGGAGCTGGGCGGCGGCAAGGGGCGGGGCTGGTGTGGGCACATGCGAGTGCAGGCCACCGGCTATATAGCTGCGCCGCACCCGTGTGTACGCGTGCGAGGGAGGGGAGGCGTCGGCGCGCCGTCCCGTGATGCGCCACCCGTGAGGAATCAATGGCAAGGCTGACCGGCGGCAGCCTTGGCATTGATTCCCCGCGGGAACCGAGGCTGTTGGGGGAAGACGAGGCGCCGTGTCGCTGACGCTGCAGGCCCGCGGCTGTTTCGCTCCAAAACAATTCGCCCCGGCGCCCTCGGGCGCCCCCAGCGCGCCGGGTTTCGGCCTGGGTCCGCCGGCGCTGTTTTCGGCTCAGGCCGGCGAAAATCGGGCTCCTGGGGGCGCGACTGGGCCGTTTTTTTGGTGCCGGCGCGAAAAAATCACCTGAAGAGGCCTTCCTCGGGGCGCGGCTGGAGATGCCCTTAGTTGCTGTCAACTGAGAGTGACCTCTCAGAACCAAATTAAGATGATGAACTGTGAGGAGTGATGCCGTGAAAAACAACTGCATGCAAGTTCATGTATCAGAGAAGTCCGCTTAGGCCAACTCCACCGCACGATTTCAAACGGACATCCGGTTTGACTGGATTTTGTCCCTTTTGGACGACGATGGGTTTGCCATGTTCGCGTTTGTCCGTTGGGTCGTGCGTGCGTCCAACACGCGGCCTTATCCCAAATCATGTCCTGGGTGGACGTGATTAAAAAAACTTAAATAAAATGCCTAAAAAGTAAATAAATGCACTTATAAAATAACATAAAACATATATAGAGGTCACGGCCACAAAACGGCCCAGTTTAATAATTAAACATAAAAAGAAATGAAAAAAATGTCGCCTGCACGCTCCTGCCGCGCCCGTCGATGCCGTGGCCGTCGCCGTCTTCACTGGCCGCCGGCGTCATCGTCGTCGCTGACGAGGTCGACGTAGTCCGGCGGCGTTCGCAGGTGGGGCGGCGGGCTGGAAGATGGCCAGTGCCTGCACCACCTCCTCCCGAGGCGAGGCGTCCCGCTCCGGCGACCGCGGCGGCGTGGGGCACCAGTTCACGCCCCCACGGCGCCCGCCATCTGCTCAGTGGTGCACGACCAGCTTCACCCCTGGCCCACCAGGCCAGGGTGGAACACGGCCACCGGCGGCTCCTCCACCATCTCCTCCTTCGGCACCATCTCCACGTCGGGCATGGCGACGTCGCCGGCTGCAGAGAGGGCCATCGTCTCCTCGAGGCCCGGCCACTGGCGCTCATCGTGCGTGTTCAAGGAGTCCGCCGTGACACGCGCCATGAGCCGGGCCTCCTCCTCCGCTGTCATGCGAGGAGGTGGTGGAGGAGATGGAGATGGCGACGACGACGGCGACGGCGTGGGCGTGAGGCCGCAGCCCCGTCGACGTGCCGGCGAAGAAGGACGCCCACCGCATGTCGTGCTCATCGCGGAACCAAGTGTCCCACAATGGCGAGTCGGGGGCGTACCTCTCGTCGTAGTAGAGGTCGTCCAGGAGGAGGCGGCGGCGGCGCTGGATCTCCTGGCGGCGCGCACGGCCGCTTAGCGGGACCGGCGGGATCGGCACGCGGTCGGCCGACAGGTGCCAGTTATTGGGGAGGTGGACGTCGCTCCAGGGTAGCGGCGTCCTCGTCTCCCAATAACAGCGGCAGACGGCCGCCTCGATGTAGTGCCGGTCGCGCTCGCCGGCGGCCGTGGGTGCGACGGAGAACACGGGCAGCGCGGGGGCCCGACGTGGTGGCGACGGCGAGGCGGGCTCCTCCTTCTTTACGGAGCCGCGGCGGTGTCCCGACGAGGAGCCAGCCTTGCAGTCGTGCTTGCCTTTGCGGTTGTAGTTCCATAGGCCCATGGTTGTGGGCGGCCGGCCGGCGAGTTCTTGGATAGGGTTTGGGACTAGGGATGTCGGGTTTCGAGGAGGCCGCGGGGTGGCGTGCGGCAGTGTGGAGGACGACCGGTCCACGGTTCCCATTTAAAAAGGACCGCGACCCCTCGCCTGGGCGGATGATAGGCGGGGCCGCCCGTGCGTGCGCGTTGATGGGGGCAGGTGGGAGGTAGGTTGCCGCTGTCCACGCGGCCCCGACACGGACAAGGCGCGCGTCCGTTTGATGTCCGCTGCGATCCAAACCCGACGCAAGTTTGCGCTCGAAATGGGTCGGCCCGGACACAAAACGGACCAGATGGGTCCGGGCCGTCATGCGCTGGGCCGCCTCGTTTGTCCGTTTTACCCCAAACGGACGGGGACGGACAGAATGGGGTCGCGCGCTGGAGTTGGCCTTAGAGCATCTCCAACAGCGTCCATCAAAATGGCCACAGTATTTGTCCGTGGCCCCGGATATTGGAGCCGGGCGTCCAACTCTGTCCCTCAACTGCCGCACTATTTTCTTAGGGCATGTACAATGATTGATAAAATTGTCTTAACTTAGGTCTTGCATATAATTAAGAGATGACAAAAAAGATGTCTATAATGGGTCTTTTTTAGCCTTATCTTCATAACTAGTTATTCCTAAAAACATGGTGACACATATTGTGCTAAGATATTATCTTTTGTCTTATCTTAAATAAGAGAAGACAAGACTTTTCTTATGAATTCTTTTTCCTTCACCTTATCATTTATCCTACATGGCACTCCTAAGATAGCACCATTGTACATGCCCTTAAGTCCGCCAAAGTGTTGGCAAAACCTTTCACAACCACTAAGTAATGCCTGGATTAGTAGCTGCATTTGAAGAAAAAAAAGTGAAACAAAGTGGCTTCCACCAAACATGCTGGGAGGTTTCAAAGCCTTCCGCCAAAATGCTAAGCACGCAAAGCAAAAAAAAAAGAGTCATCAACAGTCGTCTGCAACCGGACAGAGAAAAGAGAAGGGTACCCTGATGTGCTTCCACTTTGTGAGATTTTGGACAATGGGACCGGTTCGTAGACTGATGGGGTACTGGGTTAGATGGCAAAATGCATTCAGACATCATATATGCTCATGAGATTGGCTTTTTAGCACCCGGGTGCCTAGGCACCCGGTTATCCCAACCATTCGTCCAGGAAACAGCTACTCGGGATATGTACCAGACCCTGCATCACTAGTTGTATTAGCAGGTCTAGGATTTCTTTAAGCGCCGGAGACTACTAATATTTTAAACGACACTGGACCTATTCTTGTTGTGCGGCTCAATGCATCAGCGGGACAACGGAACATGCATCGATGTAGCTATACCTCTTTTTTATCTCCTCTCTCTTCTGACATCTATCACTGTCACACACGTCTGACAAAAAGAAAAAGCTCCTTACCTTTCTCCTCTCACAACCTCTCTCTCCTCCCCGAACTCCCGTCACTCTCTCATGGAAAAAAGCTATTTTCTCTCTCTTATCACTCACAGCCTCTCTCCCCTGCCATTTCTCTCACACACGGGCTCACTGAAAGAAAAGGCTCTCTCTCCTCACCTTTCTCCCCTCTCCGGTCAAAAGAAGAGCAGGGAAAAATATACTAGAATAGAGGAGATTGACATGATGTGATGAGAACTTCGTGAAGCACAACGCTGCATGCAGCACCCTTGACCTGTCCTATCAACTATGGCCCGCTGTCTTACCCATGCAAAAGCCTAGTCTGCATGCCCCCAGCTTACGATCGGCCCTGTCCATCACTGCGCTTTATCTGATTAATTAAAACTGCCACCACTAATGGCCTGCTCCCGGCTGCACCACTGCACGAATCTTTAAAAGGCTGGACGCGCGAGATTAGAGGGTGTCAGGGCTCCCGAGTGTCATCACGCCTTTCCGTATGCCCATATGTTGCAATGGTGGAAAGTTTTAGTTTTATTATGATTGGCCAGGTCAAGGAACTATATCACCGGACAACAGCCGTTGGTGACAAAAAACGCATCGTACGTCTATGTGGCATATGAACAAAACCTTCATGAAAGAACTAGATAAGCATAGGAGGAAGTTTTTCTGGTAGGGTTGTAATAAGAAAAGGCGCTACTATTTAGTTAAATGGAATAGGATTTATCGTTCCAAGGATAAGGGTGGCCTAGGAGTTAAAGATCTCAGGAAATAGAATATTAGTCTTATGGTGAAATGTTGGTGGAAGGTTGATACTCAAGCTAGGCTTTGGCAGGACATTGTCAAGGCTGGATACTTGACAAACAAATCCGTTGCCACTCTTAGCCCTCGTTTCTCTCTATGTTGGGAAAGCTTGTTGAAAGTAAAAGATCTTCATATGGTGGGTAGAAAGATCAAGATCAAGTCTGGTAATTTAGCAAGATTGTGGAAAGACTCCATTAATGGGCTGACCCCATTTATGGAGCAACTCCCTCAGTTGTTCGACATTTGTATGGATCAGGACTGTACTGTGAACAAGTATAGTGCCATAAACACCTCTTCCTTCTTTCGAAGAAGGCTTGATCCGGTGTTGTCAAATCAGTGGAATGGCCTGTGCAGGAGTGTTGTTGATATTTAGCTCACTAGTGATAGTGATTCGATCTATTGAGACCTTATCAAGTCTGCCCGTTACACGACTAATTCCATGTACAAGTGATTAGTGGTTAGAAAAAAATACTTAATGGCTGTAACTTCAAATGGATTTGGGAGGCTAAAATACCCCTCAAAATCCAAATATTACGATAGCAATTATTCCAAAACACTGAACTTACTAGGTAAGTAGTGAAACAATGCCGCTGGCCGGGGAATCCCATCTGCTCTTTTTGTAAGGAAGTCAAACTTCCCAGCATTTATTTTTTACATGTCCAGTGGCCAAGGTGGTGTGGAGATCAATTGGAGTGATGTTGGGAATGGATCTTTGTCCAAAACCATTGGCAATTTTATGCTTGGTGTCATGTCTGGGAAATATTTTTCACTGTTGGTTTGGCTGCTGTCACCTGGGCCATTTGGCCGGCTAGAAATCGAGCCACACTTGAGAACAAAATGATCAAAAACCCTTTGAGAGTGTGTTTACTGCTTATTCTTTTTTATTGTATTGGGCAGGGTTGCAAAAGGAGGGCCACGTGAAGATGCTTCGCGTTGGAGCTGAGATGATCCGCACAAGTGCTATGTCGCTTATGAGGCTTTGTGATTCATCGAAGGAGCCGGTTGGGGGAGAGTGATGTGTTGCACCCAGCTTTTTCTATGTCTTCAGTCTACTTAGTTCTTTGCGAGCCCTGGGTTTATGTCGTATCTTGAAGACTGTTTTGTGTGTCCCTATGTTTGTTGGACTGTTGGATTTTCTGTCAATTAATAGGGCTAGTCTATTTTGGTGTTGTTTAGGTTTTCGCCCCATAACACTTTCTTTGCTGACAGGCGAATGTAATGGGTTTTTTAGCAGTGCTTTGAACTCACTTCCCCCTCCTTTCCCATCTCCAGTAAAGCTTCTAAGACTCCTGTATTTCCATTATTTACAATGAAAGGGGGTTAGTTCAGTTCAAAAAAAACTGAGGATCACGACCTAGAGGTTAGGACATGCGGTATGATTTGGATTAAATTGATATGATTCTTTTACGAAAATACTTTTGATCTATTCATCAAAAGTAACTAAAATTACATCGATGTCATGTGTTTCAATGGTAAATAAAATTTACGTAAATTTAGCAATAAGGATCATATTTGCAGACATAATGTAAATTTAGTCAGAATCATATGTGCAATCCTTGGTGCAACTTCCTCCTGTTTTGTACCACATGCATGTCAATCCCAACACAAATCCCATGATATATAATTACTTCATGGAAGCCCCACAATCGAGGGAGTTAATTTCTTTCACATCTTTGTTCTTAACTCCCGAGGCTCCTAGTTGATATTCCAGGCAACTTTCGAACATATATAAATTGGTTAGATTTGATGTAAGAAATCGAGGTGGAACTATTTCTAATGCTATAAATAAAGCCCTCTTTTGTAAACATGAACATACTCTGGTTCAGTTGGTTACCACAGCTTTGCCATCATATGGGTGGTCACAAATTTGATTCAGCACAGTGCAACTATTTTCTTTTCAGTTTCAGAAAGCCCACTCATGTGTTGTGTGGCCCATAAGAGAAATCATGTAGGAAGGACCACTTACCTGGCTTGTGGTCCATAAGACCAGCGCAACTATTGAAGGAAATATGCCCTAGAGGCAATAATAAAGTTGTTATTTATATTTCCTTATATCATGATAAATGTTTATTATTCATGCTAGAATTGTATTAACCGGAAACTTAGTACATGTGTGAATACATAGACAAAATGAGTGTCACTAGTATGCCTCTACTTGACTAGCTCGTTAATCAAAGATGGTTAAGTTTCCTAGCCACGGACAAGAGTTGTCATTTGATGAACGAGATCACATCGTTAGATGATGATGTGATTGACTTGACCCATCCGTTAGCTTAGCACTTTGATCGTGTAGTTTACTGATATTGCTTTCTCCATAACTTATACATGTTCCTATGACTATGAGATTATGCAACTCCCGAATACCGGAGGAACACTTACTGTGCTATCAAATGTCACAACGTAACTGGGTGACTATAAAGATGCTCTACAGGTGTCTCCGATGGTGTTTATTGAGTTGGCATAGATCAAGATTAGGATTTGTCAATCCGTGTATCGGAGAGGTGTCTCTGGGCCCTCTTGGTAATGCACATCACTATAAGCCTTGCAAGCAATGTGACTAATGAGTTAGTTATGGGATGTTGCATTACAGAACAAGTACAGAGACTTGCTGGTAACGAGATTGAACTAGGTATTGAGATACCGACGATCGAATCTCGGGCAAGTAACATACCGATGACAAAGGGAACAACGTATGTTGTTATGCGGTTTCACCGATAAAGATCTCTGTAGAATATGTAGGAACCAATATGAGCATCTAGGTTCTGCTATTGGTTATTGACTGGAGATGAGTCTTGGTCATGTCTACATGGTTCTCGAACCCATAGGTTCCGCACGCTTAACGTTCGGTGACGATCGGTATTATGAGTTTATGTGTTTTGATGTACCGAAGGTAGTTCGGAGTCCCGGATATGATCACGCACATGATGAGGAGTCTCGAAATGGTCGAGACATAAAGATCGATATATTGGAAGGCTATGTTTGGACATCGGAATGGTTCCAGGTGAGTTCGGGCATTTACCGGAGTACCGGGGGGTTACCGGAACCCCCCGGGGAGTGTATGGGCCTTATTGGGCCTTAGTGAGAGAGAGAAGGAGGCAGCCAAGGTGGAGGGCGCCCCCCCCCCAAGACCAATCCAAATTGGGTGGGGGGGGCCGGCCCCCCCCTTCCTTTCTCTCATACTCCAACAAGGGAAGGGGGAATCCTACTCCCACCGGGAGTAGGACTCCCCCCTAGGGCGCGCCATGAGAGGGCCAGCCCTCCCCCTCCTCCACTCCTTTATATACGGGGGAGGGGCACCCAATAGACACACAAGTTGATTGTTTAGCCGTGTGTGGTGCCCCCCTCCACAGATTTCCACCTCGGTCGTATCGTTGTAGAGCTTAGGCGAAGCCCTGCGTCGGTAACTTCATCATCACCGTCATCACGCCGTCGTGCTGATGAAACTCTCCCTTGACCTCAGCTGGATCTAGAGTTCGTGGGACGTCATCGAGTTGAGCGTGTGCAGATCGTGGAGGTGTCGTACCTTCGGTGCTAGGATCGGTCGGATCGTGAACACGTACGACTACATCAGCCGCATTGTCATAACGCTTCCGCTTACGGTCTACGAGGGTACGTAGACAACTCTCTCCCCTCTCGTTGCTATGCATCACTTATATGGATCTTGCATGTGCGTAGGAATTTTTTTGAAATTACTGCGTTCCCCAATAGTGGCATCCGAGCCAGGTCTATGCGTAGATGTTATATGCATGAGTATAACACAAAGGATGATTCTACGGTTGATTCTTGATTCAGCGGTATTGTTGGATGAAGCGGCTCAGACCGACATTACGCGTACACTTACGCGAGACTGGTTCTACCGACGTGCTTCGCACACAGGTGGCTAGTGGGTGTCTGTTTCTCCAACTTTAGTTGAATCACATTCAATGAACATGGTTCTTTCTGAAGATCAAAAAGCAATCATTATACCGCGTTGTGGTTTTTGATGTGTAGGTAAGAACGGTTCTTGCTAAGCCCGTAGCAGCCACGTAAAACTTGCAACAACAAAAGGACGTCTAACTTGTTTTTGCAGAGCATGTTGCGATGTGATATGGTCAAGTCATGATGCTAAATTTTATTGTATGAGATGATCATGTTTTGTAACAGAGTTATCGGCAACTGGCAGGAGCCATATGGTTGATGCTTTATTGTATGAAATGCAATCGCCATGTAGTTGCTTTACTTTATCACTAAGCGGTAGCGATAGTCGTAGTAGCAATAGTTGGTGAGATGACAACGATGCTTCGATGGAGATCAAGGTGTCAAGCCGGTGACGATGGTGATCATGACGGTGCTTTGGAGATGGAGATCAAAGGCACAAGATGATGATGGCCATATCATATCACTTATATTGATTGCATGTGATGTTTATCCTTTATGCATCTTATTTTGCTTAGTTCGACGGTAGCATTATAAGATGATCTCTCACTAAATTTCAAGGCACAAGTGTTCTCCCTGAGTATGCAGCGTTGCTACAGTTCATCGTGCCGAGACACCACGTGATGATCGGGTGTGATAAGCTCTACATTCACATACAACGGGTGCAAGCCAGTTTTGCACATGCGGAATACTCGAGTTAAACTTGACGAGCCTAGCATATGCAGATATGGCCTCGGAACACTGAGACCGAAAGGTTGAGCGTGAATCATATAGTAGATATGATCAACATAGTGATGTTCACCATTGAAAACTACTCCATCTCATATGATGATCGGACATGGTTTAGTTGATATGGATCACGTGATCACTTAGATGATTAGAGGGATGTCTATCTAAGTGGGAGTTCTTAAGTAATATGATTAATTGAACTTTAATTTATCATGAACTTAGTACCTGATAGTATTTTGCATGTCTATGTTGTTGTAGATAGATGGCCCGTGTTGTTGTTCCATTGAATTTTAATGCGATCCTAGAGAAAGCTAAGTTGAAAGATGATGGTAGCAATTACACGGACTAGGTTCGTAACTTGAGGATTATCCTCATTGTTGCACAGAAGAATTACGTCCTGGAAGCACCGCTAGGTGACAAACCCGCTGCAGGAGCAACACCAGATGTTATGAACGTATGGTAGAGCAAAGCTGATGACTACTCGATAGTTCAGTGCGCCATGATTTACGGCTTAGAATCGGGACTTCAACGGCGTTTTGAACGTCATGGAGCATATGAGATGTTTCTGGAGTTGAAGTTAATATTTCAAGCAAATGGCCGGATTGAGAGATATGAAGTCTCCAAAAAGTTCTAAAGTTGCAAAATGGAGGAGAATAGTTTTGTCAGTGAACATATACTCAGAATGTATGTGTACCACAACCACTTGATTTAGCTGGGAGTTAATCTTGCTGATGATAGTGTCATTGATAGAGTTCTTCAATCACTGCCACCAAGCTACAAGAGCTTCGTGATGAACTATAATATGCAAGGGATGGATAAGACAATTCTCAAGCTCTTCACAATGCTAAAGGCTACGAAAGTAGAAATCAAGAAGGAGCATCAAGTGTTGATGGTCAACAAGACCACCAGTTTCAAGAAAAAGGGTAAAGGGAAGAAGGGGAACTTCAGAAGAATGGCAAGCAAGTTGCTGCTCAAGTGAAGAAGCCCAAGTCTGGACCTAAGCCTGAGACTGAGTGCTTCTACTGCAAAGGACTGGTCACTGGAAGCGGAACTGCCTCAAGTATTTGGCGGAGAAGAAGGATGGCAAAGTGAAAGGTATATTTGATATGCATGTTATTGATGTGTACCTTACTAATGCTCGCAGTAGTGCCTGGGTATTTGATAATGATTCTGTTGCTAATATTTGCAACTCTAAACAGGGGCTACAGATTAAGCGAAGATTGGCTAAGGACAGGGTGACGATGCACGTGGGAAATGGTTCCAAAGTCGATGTGATCGCCGTCGGCACGCTACCTTGATACGTCTCCATCGTATCTACTTTTCCAAACACTTTTGCCTTTGTTTTGGACTCTAACTTGCATGATTTAAATGGAACTAACCCGGACTGATGCTGTTTTCAGCAGAATTGCCATGGTGTTATTTATGTGCAGAAACAAAAGTTCTCGGAATGACCTGAAACTTCGCGGAACATCTTTTTGGAAATAATAAAAAATCCTTGCAAAAGATGAAGACCAGGGGGGCCACACCCTAACCACGAGGGTGGGGGGTGCGCCTGCCCCCCTGGGCGCGCCCCCCTACCTCGTGGGCCCCCTGGAGCTCCTCCGACCTCAACTCCAACTCTATATATTTGCTTTCGGGGAGAAAAAAATCAGAGAGAAGGATTCATCACGTTTTACTATACGGAGCCGCCGCCAAGCCCTAAAACCTCTTGGGAGAGCTGATCTGGAGTCTGTTCGGGGCTCCGAAGAGGGGAATTTGTTGCCATCGTCATCATCAACCTTCCTCCATCACCAATTTCATGATTCTCACCGCCATGTGTGAGTAATTCCATCGTAGGCTTGCTGGACGGTGATGGTTTGGATGAGATTTATCATGTAATCGAGTTAGTTTTGTTAGGGTTTGATCCCTAGTATCCACTATGTTCTAAGATTAATGTTTCTATGACTTTGTTATGCTTAATGCTTGTCACTAGGGCCCGAGTGCCATGATTTCAGATCTGAACCTATTATGTTTTCATCAATATATGTGATTTCTTGATCCTATCTTGCAAGTCTATAGTCACCTACTATGTGTTATGATCCGGCAACCCCGAAGTGCAATAATCGGGACCACTCCCGGTGATGACCGTAGTTTGAGGAGTTCATGTATTCACTATGTGTTAATGCTTTGGTCCGGTACTCTATTAAAAGGAGGCCTTAATATACCTTAGTTTCCATTAGGACCCCGCTGCCACGGGAGGGTAGGACAAAAGATGTCATGCAAGTTCTTTTCCATAAGCACGTATGTCTATATTCGGAATACATGCCTACATTACATTGATGGATTGGAGCTAGTTCTGTGTCATCCTATGTTATGACTGTTACATGATGAACCGCATCCGGCATAATTCTCTATCACCGATCCATTGCCTACGAGCTTTCCATATATTGTTCTTCGCTTATTTACTTTTCCGTTGCTATTGCTACCATCACTACCAAATACCAAAAATATTACTTTTGCTACCGTTACTTTTGCTATCGTTACCACTACTATCATATTACTTTGCTACTAAATACTTTGCTGCAAATACTAAGTTATCCAGGTGTGGTTGAATTGACAACTCAACCGCTAATACTTGACAATATTCTTTGGCTCCCCTTGTGTCGAATCAATAAATCTGGGTTGAATACTCTACCCTCAAAAATTGTTGTGATCCCCTATACTTGTGGGTTATCATACCTCTACATCTACCTTCGGGATTGATATGTCTCCAACGTATCTATAATTTTTGATTGTTCCATGCTATTATATTATCTGTTTTGGATGTTAATGAGCTTATTTTTACACTTTTATATTATTTTTGGGACTAACCTATTAACCAGAGGCCCGACCCAAATTGTTGTTTTTTTTTGCCTATTTTAGTGTTTCGCTGAAAAGGAATATCAAACGGAGTCCAAGTCCAAACGGAATGAAACCTTCGGGAGCGTTATTTTTGGAACAAACGTGATCCAGGAGACTTGGAGTGGACTTCAAGAAACAACCGAGGTGGCCACAAGGCAGGGGGGGCGCCCACCCCCCTGGGCGCGCCCTCCACCCTCGTGGGCCCCTCATTGCTCCACGGACCTACTTCTTCCTCCTATATATATATATATCCATATACCCCGCAAACATCCAGGAGCACCATGAAACCCTATTTCCACCGCCACAACCTTCTGTACCCAAGAGATCCCATCTTGGGGCCTTTCCCGGAGCTCCGCCGGAGGGGCCATTGATCACGGAGGGCCTCTACATCAACTCCATGGCCCCTCCGATGATGTGTGAGTAGTTTACTTCAGACCTTCGGGTCCATATATAGCTAGTAGCTAGATGGCTTCTTCTCTCTCTTTGGATCTCAATACAAAGTTCTCCTCGATTCTCTTGGAGATCTATTCGATGTAATCTTTTTTTGTGGTGTGTTTGTCAAGATCTGATGAATTGTGGGTTTATGATCAAGTTTATCTATGAACAATATTTGAATCTTCTCTGGATTCTTTTATGTATGATTGGTTTATCTTTGCAAGTCTCTTTGAATTATCAGTTTGGTTTGGCCTACTAGATTGATCTTTCTTGCAATGGGAGAAGTGCTTAGCTTTGGATTCAATCTTGCGGTGCTCGATCCCAGTGACAGAAAGGGAAACGACACATATTGTATTGTTGCCATTGAGGATAAAAAGATGGGGTTTACATCATATTGCATGAGTTTATCCCTCTACATCATGTCATCTTGCTTAAGGCGTTACTATGTTCTTATGAACTTAATACTCTAGATGCATGCTGGATAGCGGTCGATGTGTGGAGTAATAGTAGTAGATACAGGCAGGAGTCGGTCTACTTGTCACGGACGTGATGCCTATATACATGATCATACCTAGATATTCTCATAATTATTCGCTTTTCTATCAATTGCTCAACAGTAATTTGTTCACCCACCATAATACTTATGCTATCTTGAGAGAAGCCACTAGTGAAACCTATGGCCCCCGGATCTATTCTCCATCATACAAATTTCCAATCTATTTTATTTTGCAATCTTTACTTTCAATCTATATCATAAAAATACCAAAAATATTTATCTTATTATTATTATCTCTATCAGATCTCACTCTTGCAAGTGGTCGTTGTCGTGGTTTTGTCACGGCAGATGTCCTAGAGAAAGGACTTAGTAGTGAGGCCATCACAACGGGTTAGCTCGAAGGGGTTAAAGCGGACACAGGGACGCAAGAGGGTTTATACTAGTTCGGCCCCTTTGATGAAGGTAAAAGCCTACGTCTAGTTGTGATGGAATTGACGGGGTTTCGATGACTAGGGAGCAAAACAAGCTTCGCCTACCCTCACGCCAAACTGCACTGAGTTTACTGACGGTTCCAATACGGAATTGGGTGGTGTGGCGATTCAGAAAAGGAAAGAGGTCACATACCCTCATGCTAAACTGCATAACCACCCCAAAGAATGGAATCAAACATGGTTCTATTGCAAAGACACCTCCCCTGCTGATGAAAGTCCTTTGCCTGGCTTTCGTCCGGAGCGGCTTAGCAATACACACCCCTTTCCACAAAGGTTGACTGCCAAGGAGAGAAGCAAATACGCTCCTCAACTGTCCAAGCTCAGAGCCTTCATGGCCAATGGTTTAACAGGGGTTGATCTTGCTCGCTGTTGGATATCATGGAGCATACTGCCCCTTAGTCAGCGCTCCGGTTTGATGTGCGAGTATACTGGCAGTGTTGATGACCCACTGCGACATGTTAACATCCAGCTCACGGACGAAGAAATCACAGAGGTTGTGAAGAAAATGCTGAATGAACCGGAACACATCTATGCTCGAACCGGCCTGCTTCCCTTCTGTGCCACCAACAAACCGCCAGCTGTAAGAGTTTGATTTTTCTTTTTACTGAACCTGTCATAGATATATCTGGCCATTGTTTAATATCAATATCTATTTAAACAGGGCGATGATCCGTTTTGGAGTAAGAAACTTCCACAGGAGAAGCCAGAAAAAACAGACAAACCGGAAAGACCAACCCGGCCAAAGACTAAAGTCGTGAAGCGGCCTGCTCATAAGAAGAAAAACACTGCATCTTCTGATCCGGCCGTTGATGATGATGTGGATAATCCGGACCTTGAGGTAGAGCTTGACTCACTTGGCTTATTTTTCACATGCCTTATTGATGATGATATTTGTCAGGATGATGCCGAAGCCAGCCATGCTGATGCCGCAGAGGTAATCTCTCTCTCTTCCGATTCAAACCCTTTGCCTTCGCAAAAAATCCGTCAGGCAAACCGGAAGGTTAAATTTTATCATCCTCTTGCTTACTTGGATCCCAAATTTCTTATGAAGATCCAACAGCACGAAGCTCGCCGCACAACCCGGCACAGCTGCCAGGTAGTTACCTCCACCGGTTTACCGAACAGTCCGGTTCAGAAACGCCGTTCAGAGGTCTCTAATTTGCTTGTCAGTGCTTGTCCTAAAGCGGGCTGTTTTCGTCAACCTCTTAATCCATCTGACTCCGATTATCAGGTTACTTCCCACTCATCCTCTGGCGAGTCATCGGCTACTCAGCTGCCACCGCTCAAAATGGTGCTTGGGTAAGCTATACTTATCATAATATTTCTGGTACATCACTTTGGAACATATGTTGTATTTGACTTTGTTATTCCTTTCAGGGCCAAGCCTAGGCCGAGCAAGAAGGCTCGCCTGGATAAAGCGGCCGAGGAGGACGCTGTCCCTGAACCGGGTAAAACACCAGATCTTGAAGCGGCTATTCATGAAGATATACCCAATGATCCACCACAGCAAGATGACGATTTTATTGCTGAAGAAAGGCCTAATGACACCTCAGGCCCTGTCAACCAGCGCACAAGCCCCATCCGGTTTGGGAGGTCCACCAGTCCATCCTAGCCTACTGACAAACCGACTGCGCCAGTGCAAACCGGTGATGCTAAGGATGATGAAGTTGTAATTACTGGCATTGGCCGTACAGAGCCCAGTAATCCTG